>NW_025920312.1:0-223585 GCF_902686445.1 Sciurus carolinensis | reverse complement strand
GGATTTTGTTTGATGTACATGGATAAGCCACTGTTTGGGGCATAGATATTTATGATTGTTATGTCTTGCTGATTTATGCTTTACTTAAGCAGTATGTAATTTCTTTCTTTATCCCTTCTGACTAGTTTTGGTTTGAAGTCCACATTATCTGAAATGAGGATGGATACTCCAGCTTTTTTGCTGTGTCTGTGTGCATGGTATGTTTTTTCCCATCCTTTCACCTTTAGTCTATGGGTATCTCTTTCTATGAGATGAGTCTCTTGCAAGCAGAATATTGTTGGATTTTTCTTTTTAATCCAATCTGCCAGTCTATGTCTTTTGATTGATGATTTCAGGCCATTAACATTCAGGGTTATTATTGTGATATGGTTTGTAGTCCTAGTCATTTGACTCATTTTTGTTTTTTGACATGTTTTGGTTTCTCCTTTATTTGGCTATTTCTTTAGGCTAGTTCCTCCCATTGCTGATTTGCATCATTGTTTTTCATCTCTTCCTCATGGAATATTTTGCTGGGAATGTTCTGTAATGCCAACTTTCTTTTTGTAAATTCCTTTAGCTTTTGTGTATCATAGAAGGATCTTATTTTGTCATCAAATGTGAAAGTAAGTTTTGCTGGGTATAAGATTCTTGGTTGGCATCTGTTTTTCTTTCAGGGCATGGTAAATGTTGTTTCAGGCCTTTCCAGCTTTTAGGGTCTGGATTGAAGAATCTACTGATATTCTTATTGGTTTCCCCTCAATGTAATTCAATTCTTTTCTGTCGCACCCTTTAAAATTTGTCTTTATTTTGTATGTTAGGTTTTTTCATAATAATGTGCTTTGGTGTGGGTCTGTTGTAATTTTGTGTATTTGGAGTCCTATAAGTCTCTTGTACTTGGTTTTCCATTTCATTCTTCAGATTTGGGAAATTTTCTGATATTATTTCATTGAATAGATTGTTCATTCCTTTGGTTTGTTTCTGTAAGCCTTCCTCAATCCCAATAATTCTTAAATTTGGCCTTTTCATGATATCACATAATTCTTGTAGATTCTGTTCATGATTTCTTACCATCTTCTCTGTTTGGTCATCTTTGGTTTCAAGATTAAATATTTTTTCTTCAATTTCTGAGGTTCTGCCTTCCATGTGTTCTATCCTATTGGTTATGCTTTCTACGGAATTTTTTAACTTGGTTTATTGTTTCCTTCATTTCAAGGATTTCAGTTTTTTTTTTTCAGTATCTCTAACTTTTTATTGAAATGATCTCTTGCTTCCCACATTTGCTCTTTTAACTGTTGATTGGTGCAATCATTTAATGCCTGCATTTGCTGTTTCATCTCCTCCTTCAATGCCTGCATTAGCTCTTTCATCTCTTCATTTGTTTCCATGATTGTTTTAATTATGTACATTCTGAACTCCCTTCTGTCATTTCTTCTGCTGTGCTGTCATTGGGTTTTATTGATATAATATCTAGTTTTGTTTGGGACATTTTCTTCCCTTGTTTTCTCATATTGGTCAGATGTCAGTGGGACTCTGAGATATTGCAGATTTCCTCTATTGGCTTATAGTGTCCCAGTAGATTTTGATTGTATCACCTCCCAGCCTTCAGTAGCCTGAAGTCTTGGAGGAAATTGATAATGCAGTGCTTCCAAAGAAAGCTGCCCCTAGTCCACTACTGGTTCCAGGGCTTGGAGGTGGCTCTGTGTGGGAAGGCTCTCACTGGGGGGCCTGCTCCGAGAAGCTGGAGAAACTGGCCATGTGGGAGGAGCCCACCATCGGAGTGTGCAGGGCTGCCTGGGGAAGACTCTAGCTGCCCTACCCTACTCTGATAAGCCACCTGTATCTGGGCCTACTGCCCATGCCGAGCTTCACCCAGTGGGGTAGACTCACCTGTGCCTCTATTTTAGTCTGAGTCTCTCAATGCCTCCCCTTCTTGTATCCTGTGTTCTGGAGTGACTGGAGATCTAATCATCCTCTAGTCTGCCATCGTGGATCACCCCATAGAAAGAGCCTGCAGCCAGTGGGGGCAGGGCCACCTGAAGAAGTCTCTGGCTTCTCTGCCCTGATCCCAGAGGCTGCTTGTGGGTCGGAGCTCTCCTCTATTTTATTTTTTATTATTTATCAGGTAATTTATGTTTCCACCAAACTCATTTTTTTTTCTTAAGCTGTCCTTACAATTTAAAGTTCTCATATTCAAATATCCTTTTTCCTTATTTTAACATCTCAGTGTTTAATTCCACTAAGACTTATAGAAATTTTTATTAATTTCATTTTAAACCACTTTGTAACTCCAAAGAGCTTGTGATTTACCCCTCTTTAAACATCTTGAAGATCAAGACATTATCTCTTTAATAACTGATGAATGCAGAATTCCCTTGCTTCAAAACCCACAAAATTCTTCTCTTATGGACTCAAAATATTCCCTAGGATCCAAGGTTAGGGAAAGTCTGAAAAAAGAGAGACAGGGAACCCACCATACCACCAACCATCTCACTGCAGTAGTTGAAGCTGCACAAAATTTCTTTCCCAATATTGGGTTTTAATTTATAATTTTCCCTCATCTCCAAATTGTTTAGCCAGGCTAGGTAAAGCTGTATACACCATAAGAAAATTCTTAAAATAAAGTGAGCAAAAGGAAATAAAATGATTATCTTTCATAAGGCAATATGTCAAAAAGAGCAATAGATTTGGGAGACATGTGTGCATTCCAAAGTTGTGAACATGGCTGCATGATCTTGGACAGATTGTCTTTTCTTCCCCTGTTTTTTGACTTCAGAACAATATTGACATAGCATTAATTGTAAGTTTGTTGTAAAATAGGCAATAAGCTCTGTACAAGGTGCATAGATGTTCCTAAATAAATTGAGGCTGTCACTATTATTATAACATACTCTATTTTTATTATATTCTCATATTCTTTAAATTTAGGGTTTTTTCAGCATTGTCAAAAGTTCAGTGGAATGATTCTATAAAATATATGAAATAGCAAGAATTTTTTTTTTTTTTTTGAGAATGTGTCCATGGAAATTTCCTATTCTGTTTCATTGGAAAAAGTTATATCTCTTATGTCATTAGAAGGCTGTTGGTGAAAGTGATAATTTAATAGTTGTCTCAATAAAAGAAACACTGCATAATGCAATTATAAGATGTGTGACTCATAAGAGATTTACTGAAATTTCAGAGAAATTACAAACTAGAATTTGTAAAATTATACATACATGTAATTTCAAATACAATAAAGCTATAGTTTGCTTTTATATATTTCTATACACAAAATTATTGTTAATATCTATAAATTGTGTTTTAAATTTAGGAATTACAAAGTCTGATATGTTGATGGGCTAGTGGATTTGGATATGTAATTATTATTATATATTATATAATTTAACATGTTTCATATAATGTATATTATATAGTAATATATAATATATGCCAGTTAAGTTTATGACTTGGATAAGTTACAAAAAATAATTCTCTTGTAACTGCAATTAAATATTTAAGGCATCAGGATTTCTTAAAATTTTTATCACAGACTACTAATTCATGAAGGTTTTTCATGATTTCATAACTTAAATGATTAAAAGTCATATACTATAAGCACTTAGAGATTTATAACTTCCCTAATCCATATTAAAATTTCTTAAAAGATAGTGGTAAAACATCTGCACTTAATTGAAAGGCTCATATCACTCTTAATGTCATTAGCAAGAGTGGGTTATGATATATTTAGAGAAACATTAAAACAAAGTATCTATAAATGAATTTTTCACAAGTATTTTTAAAGAACAGTCTTTGGTTTAGAGAAATATTGTGAAGAAAATACATTCTACCCTGTTTTCTCCATTAACGTAACATAATTACTTAATATAATGGAAATTCATTGCAGTAGCCAATATTAATACATAACTAAAGTTCATATACTCCTCAGACTTTCTCAATTTGTCTCTAATATTTTTTTTTCCATTCTGGGATACCATCCAGTATCCATCACATTTAGTCATAGTGTCTCCTTTGGCTCCTCTTAACTGTGATCATTTTTCAGACTTTCCTTGTTTTTGATGACTTTAATACTTATGAGGAAAACTGGTCAGAAATTTTCTAAAATGATATTCTGTTCAGATGTATTGGATTTTGATTCCTTGTGAAGTTTGGGTTTAGATTTGGGGGAAAGAGGCCACATAGATGAAGTTTCATTTTCATTATTGGAAGGTCACAAGTTTATCATCATGACACCTTGATTACTCAGCTAAGAGTCTGGTTGTCAGGTTTCTCCATTGTAAAATTTTAATTTTTGCTCAACTCATGAATTCTTATAACTTCGGTTATAATCCAATAATACTTCATTTATTTTGTTTCTTATATTTATCCAGCCCTGGACATTGGGAACATTTCATTGTGATTTTGTTGTTGATGATCTTTCTGAAACAACATGCTCAAGGCTAGTGGTGTATTTTTTTTGCTCTTCTATTTCTAGAATTCTTTATTTCTACCAGAAGTTCCATTTCCCTTGATTGAAATATGAGAAATCAAGATTTGGCATTGGATATATTTATTGCAATAAGGTGGTCATTAGTTTTAGACCCTCTCAGTTTATAGCTTATAGAGTAAAGAAACGATGTGCAACAGATAAACCATATATAAGCATATGCTTATAAATATTTCTAAGTTCAACCATTTGTATTTGTTGAGTTCACACTGATATCTCAAGTCTGATTCTGTTACTACTTGGATTAGTCTGGTTTGGTCCCTTGCTTACATGTAACATCCCACTCTATCAGTGGGAAACATGGCTCCTATCACTTGCCATCCATTAACTTAAAGGATCAGTTCTCTTTTATATTTATTATATATCAATATCACTGTAATCCCAGTCCCCTGTGGGAAACAACTTTATTACTTAGAATGCATAGTTGTTAGAAGATTGCTTTTGGTTTAATTCTTAATATCTTCACTCCCTTTCAAAGATATTTAGGCTATCATGCTCCTCTTCCTCTACACCTGCTTCAATAATTGCTGGGTTGCTCCATATATCTGTCATACAGTTATACAGATTATCCCTTTTGCTTTCTATCAGGGATCCCCAGTCCACCTGAATGCTTCTATTGGCATTTTAAATTTTTCATATATTAAGTTTTACTCCTTGTGTTTTAAAGTTCTATGGATTTTTAAATAAACATATTGTGACTTCAAATACAGTATGATATAAAATATTTTCAGTGAACAAAATAATGCCTTTGCTTTATCTATTCAACTTGCTTACTAAATCCCTTCACAAATTGTTTACTTTTGTAGTCAAATAGTATTATCTTAAGTGTATATAACACAGTTTTTTAATCCACTTTTCTGTGGTAGGACATCTTTACCCATCTTTACCCCAATTTGGGGCAATCCTGAGTAAAGCATCTGTACACATTCATATACAGGTTTCAGTGTGGACATTAGTCTTCAGATAAGGTAGATAAATATCTAAAAACACTATTGTTATATTATGTGTTAAGTCTCCAGTTTGTAAAAAACTGTCAATCTGTCTTCCAATCTGGTATCATTTTGCAGTTGATAACACAAAAATATATTTGAGGGATCCAAGGTGGGAGAATAGAGGGAGGCCGTGTTCCTTGTCACTTCATAATTTGGTTTCAAGCAAAGGAAAATCTGTTTCTCTGTGAGGCGGTCTTTGCTGTTCATCAGTCCCCTGCTCTTTACCCCATTTGTCTATCTCCATCACCCACAGTCTACCAGCATATCAACTACTTTTTGAGTACAGAATGCTCACTGACTGTCACCTACCATTCACCATTTGCCCATTTGCTTGCCTCTTGCCTGCCCATCACCTGCCTTTCACCTACCTATCACCACCAAGGTCCACATGCAATTGTCTACCTGTAGCCTGCAGACTGCAGACTACCAGTGGATCACTGGCTGCCTGCAATTGCCTGGAAGTCCACTGTCCTAGTACCTGCAGATTTGGTTACACATGGGAGCTGCCATTTTGGGACAATAGCTAGGACCTTCAGGACCCCTGACCTGAATGACCACAGCTTGCCTCCAGGACCCCCAGGCAAACTAACTGTGCCTTGCTTCCAAAACCTCTAAATCCAACCAGCTGCATCCTACCTCCAGGCACCCAACCTCCTGGATCCCCAACCCAAATGACCATGCCCTGCCTCTAGGCTGTCCCCACCCAAACAACTGCACCCTACTCAGACTCTGAGCTCAAGCCCTGAGATGCAGCTCCCCATTTGCCAACATGATTGGAAGCCAGTGCAGCCATCTTGAATTATCCTGGAAGTGGAAGCTCCCATCTTTAGGTGGGGTAAATCCCATTCTGAGATGCCTGCTGAAGACTGAAAGCTCATTGTGAGGTACCTCTCATGCATCGGGTTACTGAAGACTGGGAAGTTTGAATAGTATATGACTGTTACTTTGTAGATTTTTTTTTTGTTCTCTCCCTTTTTGAAAAATTTTAAGTTTTTATCTCTTTATTTTTCTTGTTCTATTTTCTGTTTGTTTACCTGTTTCTCAGTCTTATTCTCCCTTTTCTCATGCTAACAGCCAACTTCTTTTGATTACACTTTCACACTTTCTATGAACTAGAACTTCTATACACTCTCTTCATATCCCATTAACAGTTACATACTATACCCATTCCCATCTTTTTTGTCCTCCATTAGAAACTGAAGACCTCAATGCAAATCTATACGTTATACTGTAGATAATAATTGAACTCAACCTCTTTGTTTATTATAATAATATTGCTAACATCTTCATAGGAGCTATTTGGTTTAGGACTGAATATTGTCTGATTAAGTGCTGCTTATATTGACAACCCTTTAAATAAGAGGTTTTGGAAACCTGTAGGTTCACTATAAGCCTATAGAGGGGAAACTGCAATACCCCAGATCTGCACTGCAAGAGGGTAAGATATGTGAACAACATGAAAAAATAAGGGGTGAAAATATTCCAAACAAACCAAGATTCCATATTAATAGAATCCAATGACAGTATTATAAAAGAAATGTCAGAAAAGGAGTTCAGAATATGCATAATTAAAATGATTCATGAAGCAAAGGATGAGATAAGAGAGCTAATGCAGGCAATGAATGATCACTCCAATAAACAATTGAAAGAGCAAATGCAGGAAGCAAAAGATCATTTCAAAGAAGAGAAACAGATTCTCAAAAAAAAAAAAAAAAAAAACAACCAGAAATCCTTGAAATGAAGAAAGCAATAAGCCAAAGGGACAGCATCACCAACAGAATAGAATAGATCACTTGGAAGACAGAACCTCAGACAAAGAAGATCAAATATTTAATCTTGAAAGTAAAGTTGACCAAACAGAGAAGATGGTAAGAAATCATGAACAAAACCTCCAAGAATAATGGGACATCATGAAAAGAACAAATTTAAGAATTAAGGGATTGAGGAAGGCACAGAGATGTGAACAAAATAATAACAACCTATTCAATGAAATAATATCAAAAAATTTCTCAAACCTGAAGACTGAAATGGAAAATCAAAAGGGGCTTACAGAACATCAAGTGCACAAAATTACAACAGATCCACAACAAGATACATTACAATGAAAATGCCTACCATACAAAATAAAAAATTAAAGACTGTGACAGAAAAACATCAGATTACATTAGGAGGAAACCAATATAGATATCAGAAGATTTCAAAGCCCAGATCCTAAAAACTAGAAGGGCCTGGGAACAACATATTTCAAGCTCTGAAAGAACATGGTGGCCAACCAAGAATCTTATACCCAGCAAAACTAACCTTCAGATTTGAAGATGAAATAAAATCTTTACAGGATAAAAAAAAGTTAAAAGAATTTACAAATAAAAAACCTGAGTTACAAAACATTCTCAGCAAACTATCCCATAAGAATGAGGAAATGAAAAACAACTATGGAGGTCAGCAAAGGCAGGATATATCTTGAAGGAAAAACCAATCGAAGAAGAAACCAAGTCAAGTAAAAAACCAAAAATAAGCCCGAATGACTGGGAATACAAATCATACTTCAATAATAACCCTGAATGTTAATGACCTAAACTCATCAATCAAAAGACATAGACTGGGAGATTGGATTAAAAAGAAAGACCCAACAATATGCTGCATTCAAGAGACTCATCTCATAGAAAAAGATATACACAGACTAAAGGTGAAAGGATGGGAAAAAACCTACAATGCACATGGACTCAGTAAAAAAGCAGGGGTTTCCATCCTTATATCAGATAAAGTGAACTTCAAGTTAAAGTTAGCAGAAGGGATAAAGAAGGACATTTCATACTGCTTAAGGGAAACGTAAATCAGGAAGACATAATGATTATAAATATTTGCATCCCCAACAATGGTGTATCTGTGTACATCGAATAAATCTTTCTCAATTCCAGGAATCAAACTGACCACAACACAATAATTCTGGGTGACCTTCACACACCATGCCACCACTGGATAGATCTGGCAAATAAAAATTAACAATGAAACCATAGAACTCAATAACACAATCAATAACTTAGACTTAACAGACATATATAGAATATTCCATCCTTTGGTGAGTGAATACACTTTCTTCTTAGCAGCACATTGATCCTTCTGTAAAATAGACCATATGCCACAAAGCAACCCTTAGTAAATTCAAAAAGAAAAAAAATAGAGATACAACCTTGTATTCTATCAGATCACAATGGGATGAAGTTAGAAATCAATGACAAAATAAAAAACAAACTACTCCAACACCAGAAGACTAAATAATATGCTACTGAATGAAGCATGGACAATGGAAAACATCAGAGAGGGAATAAAATTCTTAGAGTTAAATGAGAAAAATGATACAACATAGCAAAATCTCTGGGACACAATGAAAGCAGTACTAAGAGGAAGATTCATTGCATTGAGTGTATTCAAGAAAAGAATATAAAGTCAACAACTAAATGACCTAACATTATATCTCAAAGCACTAGAAAAAATAACAGAACAACAACAAAAGTAACAGAAGACAGGACCAAAATTAAAATCATAGCTGAAATCAATGAAATTGAAACAAAAGAAATTTTTTGACAAAACAAAAGTGGTTCTTTGAAAAAGTAAACAAAATAGATAAACCCTTAGTCACAGTAACAAAGAAGAGAGAAAACTAAAATTACTAAAATTTATGATGAAAAAGGAAATATCATGACAGACATCACTGAAATATATAATATAATTAAAAGCTACTTTGAAAATCCATACATCAACAAAATAGAAAATCTTGAAGACATCGACAGGTTTCAAGAGACATATGATCCATCCAAACTGAATCAAGAGGACATACACAATTTAAACAGCTCAATTTCAAGCAATGAAATAGAAGAAGTCATTAAAAGCCTACCAACCAAGAAAAGTCTAGGACCAGACAAATTCTCAGATGAGTTCTACATGACCTTCAAAGAAGAAATTATACCAATACTCCTCAAAGTATTTCATGAAATAGAAATGGAAGGAACCATTCCAAACTCATTCTATGAAGCTAATGTCACTCTGATACCAAAACCAGACAGAGACACAACAAGGAAAGAAAACTTTAGACCAACATCTCTGGTGAACATGGATGCAATAATTCTTAACAAAATTCTGACAAATTGCATACAAAAACATGTTAAGAAGAGAGTGCACCATGATCAAGTGGGGTTCATCCCAGGGATGCAAGGTTGTTTCAATATCTGGAAATCAAAAAATGTAATTTATTAACCTTGAGTCAGTAGACTTAAGATTAAGAATCATATGATTATTTCAATAGACATAGAGAAAGTGTTTGACAAAATGAAACACCCCTTCATGCTCAAAACACTAGAAAAAATAGGGATAGTAGGAGCATACCTCAACATTGTAAAGTCTGTCTATGCTAAGCCCATGGCCAACATCATTCTTAATGGAGAAAAACTGAAAGCATTCCCTTTAAAAATTGGAACAAGACAGGAATGCCCTCTTTCACCACTTCTATTCAACATTGTGCTTGAAATACTAGCCAGAGTAATTAGAAAGGACAAAGAAATTAAAGGGATACAAATAGGAAAAGAAGAACTCAAGATGTCACTATTTGCTGATGAAATGATTCCATATTTAGAGGATCCAAAAGACTCCACCAGAAAACTTCTAGACCTAATAAATGAATTCAGCAAAATAGCTGGATATAAAATCAACACACATAAATCTAAAGCACTTTTATTCATAAGTGATAAATTATCTGAAAAGGAAATGAGGAAAATAACTCCATTCACAATAGTATCAAAAAAATAAAATAAAATCAATCTACTTGGGAATCAATCTAACCAAAAAGGTGAAATATCTCTACAATGAAAACTATAGAACATTAAAGAGAGAAATTGAAGAAGACCTTAGAAAATGGAAAGATCTCTCATGATTTTAGATAGGAAGAATTAATATTATAAAAATGAAAAAAATACTTCCAAAAGTACTATACAGATTTAATGCAATTCCAATTAAAATCGCAATGACATTTCTCATATAAATAGAGGAAGAAATCATGAAATTCTTCTGGAAGAACAAAAGACCCAGAATAGCCAAAGCAAACTCCAGACAGGAAGAATGATACAGGAATTATCACAATACCAGACTTTAAACTATACTACAGATCAGAGTAGTAACAAAGATGGCATGGTACTGGCACCAAAATAGACAGATAGACCAATGGTACAGGATAGAAGACACAGAGACAAACCCACATAAGTATAGTTATCGCATACTAGACAAAGGTGCCAAAAACATACAAAGGAGAAAAGATAACCTCTTCAACAAATGGTGCTGGCAAAACTGGACATCCATATTCAGTAAAACAAAATTAAGCCTCTATCTCTCACCATGCACAAAACTCAACTCAAAATGAATTGAGGACCTAGGAATTAGACCCGAGACCCATCACCAAATAGAAGAAAAAATAGGCCCAATTCTCCATCACTTTGGCTTAGGATCAGACTTCCTTAACAAGACCCCTAAAGTGCAAGAAATGAAAGCAAGGATTAATAAATGGGATGGATTCACATTAAAAGTTTTTTCTTAGCAAAAGAAACAATCAATAATGTGAAAAGAGAGCCTACAGAGTGGGAGAAAATCTTTTCCACACACACTTCAGACAGCACTAACCTCCAAAATTTTTAAAGAACTTAAAAAACACCAAAAACACAAAGAATCCAATCAATAAATGGACTAAGAAACTGGGCAGACACTCACAGAAGAAGATATACAGGAGATCAACAAATATATGAAAAAGTGCTAACCTTCTCTAGTAATTAGAGAAACACAAATTAAAACCACCCTAAGATTTAATCTCACTCCAATTAGAATGACTCCTATCAAGAAAACAAATAATAGTGAGTGTTGGTGTGGATGTGGTGAAAAAGGCAAACTCATACATTGCTGGTAAAGTTGCAAAGTGATGCAGCCACTCTGGAAAGCTGTATGGAGATTCCTCTGAAAACTTGGAATGGTCCCACAATTTGACCCAGCTATCCCACTCCTTGGTTTATACCCGAAGGGGTTAAAATCAGTATACTACAGTGATGCAGCCACATCAATGTTAATCGCTGCTCAATTCACAATAGCTAGATTGTGGAACCAACCGAGATGCCCTTCAACTGATGGGTGGATGAAGAAAGTGTGATATATATACACAATAGAATATAGAAGAATAAAATTATGGCATTTTCTGGTAAATGGATGAAGTTGGAGAATATCATGTTTTGGGAAATAGGCCAAGTCCAGTAAAACAAAGGCTGAATGTTTCCTCTGATAAGTGTATGATGATACATAATGGGGGGGGTGTTGGGTGGGGGGAAGAGAAGAATGGAGGAACTTTGGATGTTGTAGAGGAAAATGTGGCAGGAGGGTGTGGAGGAGGGAAAGATAGTAGACTAAGACAGTATTACCCATGTATATGTATGATTACACGAATGGTGTGAATCTACACTGTACACAATGTAAACCATAGAAATGAAAATTTACACCCCATTTGTGAATAATGAATCAAAATGCCATCTGTAAAAATAAAAATTAAAAAAGAAGCATTTGACTAATTCCTAATCCTAAATGGAAAAGTTCCAATTTTCATCATTAAGAATGATGTTAGTTTAGTGTTCTTACAGGTATTCTTTTTTTTTTTTCTATATTTTAATGTTTTTTTTATTTATTTATTTTATTTATTTATTTTTTATTATTGTAAACAAATGGGATACATGTTGTTTCTCTGTTTGTACTTGGCGTAAAGGCATACCATTTGTGTAATCATAAATTTACATAGGGTAATGTTGTTTGATTCATTCTGTTATTTTTTTCCCTTCCCCCCACCCCTCCCACCCCTCTTTTCCCTCTATACAGTCCTTCCTTCCTCCATTCTTGCCCCCCTCCCTAACCCTAACTCTAACCCTAACACTAACCCCTCCCACCCCCCATTATGTGTCATCATTCACTTATAAGCGAGATCATTGGTCCTTTGGTTTTTTGAGATTGGCTTATCTCACTTAGCATGATATTCTCCAATTTCATCCATTTGCCTGCAAATGCCATAATTTTATCATTCTTTATGGCTGAGTAACATTCCATTGTATATAGATACCACAGTTTCTTTATCCATTCATCAATTGAAGGATATCTAGGTTGGTTCCACAATCTGGCTATTGTGAACTGAGCAGCTATGAACATTGATGTGGCTGTATCTCTGTAATATGCTGATTTTAAGTCCTTTGGGTATAGGCCAAGGAGTGGGATAGCTGGGTCAAATGGTGGGTCCATTCCAAGTTTTCTAAGGAGTCTCCACACTGCTTTCCAGAGTGGCTGCACTAATTTGCAGCCCCACCAGCAATGTATGAGTGTACCTTTCTCCCCACATCCTCGCCAACACCTGTTGTTGCTTGTATTCTTGATAATCGCCATTCTACTTGGGGTGAGATGGAATCTTAGGGTGGTTTTGATTTGCATTTCTCTTATTACTAGATATGTTGAACATTTTTCCATATGTTTGTTGATTGCTTGTAGATCTTCTTCTGTGAAGTGTCTATTCATTTCCTTAGCCCATTTGTCGATTGGATTATTTGTATTCTTGGTGTAGAGTTTTTTGAGTTCTTTATAGATTCTGGAGATTAGTGCTCTATCTGAAGTATGATTCGCAAAGATTTTCTCCCACTCTGTAGGCTCTTTCTTCGCATTGCTGATAGTTTCCTTTGCTGAGAGAAAGCTTTTTAGTTTGAATCTATCCCAGTTATTAATTCTTGCTTTTATTTCTTGTGCTATGGGAGTCCTGTTGAGGAAGTCTGGTCCTAAGCCGACATGTTGAAGCTCTGGACCTAGTTTTTCTTCTATAAGATGCAAGTTCTCTGGTCTGATTCCGAGATCCTTAATCCATTTTGAGTTTAGTTTCGTGCATGGTGAGAGATATGGGTTTAGTTTCATTCTGTTGCATATGGATTTCCAATTCTCCCAGCACCATTTGTTGAACAGGCTATCTTTTCTCCATTGCATATTTTTGGCCCCTTTGTCTAGTATGAGAAAATTGTATTTATTTGGGTTTGTGTCCGTGTCCTCTATTCTGTACCATTGATCCACCTTTCTATTTTGGTACCAATACCATGCCGTTTTTGTTACTATTGCTTTGAAAAGAAGAACTCAAACTATCCCTATTTGGTGATGATATGATTGTATACTTAGAGGAACCAGGAAATTCCACCAGAAAACTTTTAGATCTCATAAGTGAATTCAGTAAAGTAGCGGGATATAAGATCAATGCACATAAATCTAAGGCATTTTTATACATAAGCGATGAATCTTCAGAAAGAGAAATTAGGAAAACTACCCCATTCACAATAGCTTCGAAAAAAATAAAATACTTGGGAATCAATCTCACAAAAGAGGTGAAAGACCTCTATAATGAGAACTACAGAACACTACTAAAGAAAGAAATTAAAGAAAACCTTAGAAGATGGAAAGATCTCCCATGTTCTTGGATAGGAAGAATTAATATTGTCAAAATGGCCATACTACCTAAAGTGCTATACAGATTCAATGCAATTCCAATTAAAATCCCAATGATGTACCTTACAGAAATAGAGCAAGAAATTATGAAATTCATCTGGAAGAATAAAAAACCCAGAATAGCTAAAGCAATCCTTGGCAGAAAGAATGAAGCAGGGGGTATCGCAATACCAGATCTTTAACTCTTACATGTATTCTTTATCAAGTTTAGAATATTCATTTTGTTCCTCCTTTGCTAACAGTTTCAAAATCTTTAATGGACAGTAGATTTTTCCAAAAGCCTTTACTCTTTTATTTGAAATCAGTAAGAGCACTTTATCGTTCTTTTTGTTTTATCTTTTATTATCTCTTTATTTTCACTTGCAAATATCTTTATACTTAACATGGCTTTCTTATGTACAGTATATAATGGAGTATGGTGTCTTTTTATATTGTGATAAACTCAGTACCTTTAGATCACATCCTTTTAATATGATTATTTGTATATTTGGTTTGATATACAAACCGAATCTGCCATGTTTGTATATTTTTAATTCATTGCAATTGTTCTTTGTTTTTAATCCCCTTTTCTTTCTGCCTCTTGTTAGGATTACAGAATTCATTTTTATCTTTGTTTATAGCATATTATATTACCTGATACATTTTTGAAAAATAAATTTGCGGTGGTTCCCTGGAATTGGTGATATACATTTTAGAGTTATCTAAGTGCCTTCAAATAAAACTACCTCTTGACCTGGAGTTTAGAAACCTTCTAACCAAATATAGTCACATGCCACATAAAGACATTCAGGTCAATGATAGACTGCATGTACAATAGTGATCCCACAAATTTAGAGTGGAGGTAAAAAACTCCTGCCACCTAGTTACATTGTAGCCATTTCAGTGTTGCAACACAAAACATTACTGATATGCTTGTGGTGATGATCCTGCAAGCAAAACCACGTTGCCACCAATCATCTGATAACATAATGGTACTGGTGCACTGTGGAGGGAAGGAGTGACACAGATAGCCAAAAAGACTGAATCTGTAAAGAAAATTTGACATGGGAAACCTGTGGAACAGGGGGAAGGTCTGAACTTGAGTGACTCAGGGGCAGATGGTGAGTTAGCATGTGAGGGCTGCTCATGCTTCTCAACTGAAGAGCAAAAAGCTGATGTGGGATGTCATCTTGGGACAGATGTGCAGCAGATTTTAGTTCTGGGAGTCCAGGAGTTCATAAAAGGCATTAACTGATTATCCCTGCATGCACCTTCCATGATCTCTAGAGTCCAACTCTTAGGAAGTGACTGAGGTAGGGACAGAGGGCATTGTGGCTTGGGTGAGTCAGGCTGGAGACACAGAGTAAGATGAGACTCAATTTTCTTTTGGGTTTGGTGGTTTGTGGGATCAGGAAAAGAATCCAGAAACTGGGCAGGTAGGCATATTAGTGTGGGAGATCTGATCTGGAAGACCACATTTGTGGGTAGTAAAGTGAGAATAGCAGAGAACTGATCACTTTACCCCAAGAGAGGAGTTCATGGGAGGAAGCTAAGATCCAGATGCTTGGCTGAGATAGACTTTCAGACTGGTAATAGAGTGGACACAACCATTTTCTCTAGAGCAGATATCTCACCAAGAATTTTGAAAGGTGGGGCAAAACTAAACCCCAGTACTCTGGAATTCAATTTAGAGCTCCTGCTATGGAAGTCATCTTCCTGGTTATCATGGACAAAATCCCAATTGTTGCTATTTCCCATTCAGTCCTAAGTTAAACTGGCAGGAAAGGGAACTGAGAGCTACTACAACCAGCTTCAGCTGGAAGCTTAGTGAGCAACTCAAGGAGTTTAACAAACCCCAGGCTTTGTTTCCCTAAGGTGTACAAAGCCTGAGAAGAAACAGAAACAAGGGAAGTATGGCACAGACAAGTGAACGTACATTCTCGTCATGGTTTTCCCCTCTTAGCACAGACAACCCCTTCATTTTTCATTGCTTTTTTCCCTCTTTTTCTTTCCCATAAAGCATGAGTGCAAATGTGTGTGTTTCTGTGTGCCCATGCATGCACGTGCTCTAACCGTGCTGTGTGACTCTTCCATTTGTTTTGGGTTGATTTGTTTGTTTTGCTTCTTGTTTTTCTTATTACTCCTTTTTTGCCTTTCTTTCCTCTTCAATAGCAAAATTTGTTTTATTTTCTCCTCTCACTAATTTGTTGCTTTTCGTAAATTTTTTTTACCCCTTCTCGATAGCCAACATTTTCTAGCTCTCTCCCACTTTCCCTCTGTTCACTTTTTGAATATTTAAATTTTTTGCCTGCCTACCCCTCTTTTGTTCTCTGTATGTACTATAATTTTACTATTTTTAGTATCAATTTATATAAATTACTACCCCCACCAATCATATTGCAGTTGGTAGTAATGAGGAGGGCATAGTTGACACTTGCTGTTTACTTTAATGCTAGATCTAGTTCACAGTCATTTATTGTTCCTGTTGATAAATGTTGACCCTATGATTCCTCTTTGTGCAGTAATTAATGGTGAACATGTCATAGTAGGCACTGGAAATTTATTCTAACATGGCATACAGATCACTACTATTGTTACTGTTGCTTTCTTCTGCTTTATCTCAGTGGGGGTGGGAAGTGACTGGGTACACCATGAGTTCATAGTTTAAAGAGTGCATGGCTGAACCACACACACAACTCAGCAAAATGACAATACACCTTCCTCCACACACATAGTAACCCGATGCAAACTTCAACAGTTCTTTTTATCTCATTCAATATGGGAGATAAAAACCCCAAGTAAGTAACTAAGTTCTGAGTAAAAACAACTAAAGGGAAACATCAGGTCCCATTCTTGGACCTCTACTTCTACAGTGAAATCAGAGAGAGATTCCAAACAATGACTCCAAAAACCCAGTGTTACAGCAGCTCTACAAAGGTGAACTAATTCAGCAGTTCAGGAGCAGCAAACTGAGAGGCATTGGTAGTTGAAATTTAACACTTGGATTACGCTGAGCCTTTGTGTTGAACCTAAGGGTCACCAATAACACAGGACCTACTACAAAAGAGAGAACTGCACACCAAAGGACATCTTCACAAAAGAGGAGCAGAAATGCATCTGAACACATGCACAAGTCCAAGACACCCGAAAAGACGAGAAAGCAGGAAAACAAATCGCCCTCAAGTAGTTACAGTCCTCCAATAAAGGAACACACAGACATGGAAGAGGATGAAATTCCAGAGAAAAACATAAAAATTATTATTAAAGTAATTAGTGAACTAAAAGAATATCTAAGAAGCAAATTAAAGAATGAATTAAGAGAGAAATTACAAGAGGTGAAAAATCATTCCAATAGATAGAAATTTTTAAAAGAAATAAAAACTCCTAGAAATAAAAGATACTATCCCAACAGCTCAGGAGGCTGAGAAAGGAGGATCACTAGTTCAAAGCCAGTCTCAGCAAAAGTGAGGCTTGCTAACTGTTGCCACCCATGGCAACAATTGTGCGGGTATTTATCAGAGGCGGACTGGGAATAAACTACTTTTCCTATATTCACTAATTTATAGAGGAAGAGAGACTTTGAGAGAAAGATAGGCTTTGCTTAGAGGAAGAGAAACTTTGCTTATCAGGAGGAGAGACTATGCTTAGAGGAAGAGAAACTTTGCTTAGAGGAAGTTTTAGAGAAAGACAGGCTTGCTATGCTTATCAGAGATCTGTTTCTTCTTAGAGGTGCGTCTTGCATCCTGTGAACTAAAGGGTGCAACCTAGAGGTGTGTTCTCAGTTCTCCACGCTATGATCTGCCTTCTGCTGCTGCCTACTGCTTCTTACTGCTAGCTGCTTCTCATCTCTGCTAGCTGCTGCCTTTCTCTGCTAGCTGCTGCTTTTCTCTGCTAGCTGCTGCTTCTCCTAGCTGCTTCTTCTTATTGCTGCTTCTGCTTACTGCTGCTGCTGCTTCTGCTTACTGCTGCTTCTTCTCTCTGCTAGCTGCTGCTCCTTGCCTTCTGCCTATTGCCTGCTTATATCCCTTCCAGGAGGTGGAGGGCAGAGCCACGCTAGTTGAGATCAGGCGAGGAGCCAGCTGCCTTATCACGGCAAAGGTTAAAACGAGCAGACCCAAGCAGGAGCACTTGGGAACACCTGTGCATGCGTTATGTGCATGGACTTAATTGAATAGGGCCAAAGATAAATCACCTGAGTGTGCTTATGTTAATTAACCTCCTCACTGCCGATGTGATCAAAACAACCTCCGGCTGGCCCACATGGCACAGCTCCCAACAGCTAACCAACTCAGTGAGACCCTGTTTCTTAATAAAATACAAAATAGGACTGGGGATGTGACTCAGTGGTTGAGTACACCTGAGTTAAATCCCCAATACCTCATCCCCCCACCAAAAATAAATAAATAAAAAATGCAATAAATAAAATAAAAGTTCACTTGAAAATACTACTAACAAACTGGATTATGTAGGAAACAGAACAGGAGGACTTGGAGACAAAATATTTAATTTGAAATACTCAATAAAGTAAAGGAGGAAAATTAAAAACCATGATCCATGATCAGAAAATACAAGAACTCTGGAATAACAATAAGACACCAAACTTAAG
Organism: Sciurus carolinensis; assembly: GCF_902686445.1. Lineage (NCBI taxonomy): Eukaryota > Metazoa > Chordata > Mammalia > Rodentia > Sciuridae > Sciurus > Sciurus carolinensis. The sequence continues at coordinate 204,999 of NW_025920312.1, read as the reverse complement.
AGTCACTGGGATAAAAAATAGCATAGAAATAGAAGTGAATGGCATTAAGGAACTCTTCAGTGAAATAATAGCAGAAAATATTTGAAATGTTATAAATATATATATACTATATATATCATTTACATATATCTATATCTATATATGATATATATACTGTAGTACATATATAATATTTATATATACTCTTCACATGTACTATAGTACATATATATAATATTATATATATACTCTTCATATGTACTGTAGTACATATATAATATTTATATATATTCTTCATATATATATATATATATATACTATAGAACCCAAATAGACAAGATTTAAAAAGAACATTTCTATAATACATCATAATTAAAATGCCTAATATAGACAATAATTTAAATTCACGAAAGAAAACTGTCAGATCACATTTAGAGGTACAACATCAAGACTCACTTTAGACTTCTCAACTCAGATTCTGAAAGCCAGAAGGACTGAGAATAAGATCATCCAAGCCCTGAAAGAAAACTATTGCCAGCCATTATTGCTGTATTCATCAAAAGTATCATTAATTTATGAAGAAATAAAAATTTTCCACAATAAGGACAAACTAAAAAACTAATGACCACTAAACCCCCCCCACACACACACACTTAAAGAAATAATAAGCTAGGAAGAACTCAAAAACAAACCACAGAGCTCTCAAATGGATGATGCTTTCCACAAGAGCAAATGAAAATTAACAACAAATTAAATCTATGAAATAAAGCAAAATAAGTGTAAATAATAAACATCCCTCTGAGTAACTCTAAGTGTAGGTTGTCTTAATTCTTCAATTAAAAGACATAGACTCATGCAGTTTTTTGAATCCTCTAAATATTGAACCATGTCATTGGCAAATAGTGATAGCTTAAGTTGATCTTTTCCTATTCATATCCATTTAATTTCTTTCATCTGTCTAAATACTCTGGCTATAGTTTCATGGACTATGTTAAATAGAAGTGGTAAAATAGGTCATCCCTGTCTTGTTCCAGTTTTTAGAGGGAATGCTTTCAATTTTTCTCCATTTAGAATGATGTTGGCCTTGGGCTTAGCATAGATAGCTTTCAAAATGTCAAGGTATGTTAAAACTATCCCTAGTTTTCTAGTGTTTTGAACATGTATGTTGTCAAATGCTTTTACTGCATCTATTGATATGATCATATGATTCTTATCTTTATTCTTCATTTTTTATTGATGTGATGAATTACATTTATTGATTTCCATCTGTTGAAACTTGCATCCCTGGGATGAACACCACATGATCATGGTGCACTATCTTTTTAATGTTTTTGGAGGTGATTTTCCACAATTTTTTGCATCTATGTTCATCAGGGATATTAGTCTGAAGATTACTTTCCTTGATGAGTCTTTGTCTGGTTTTACTATCAGGGTGATACTAGTTTTATAGAATGAGATTGGGAGGGTTCCCTCCTTTTCTATTTCATGGAATACTTTGAAGAGTATTGATATTCATCCTCCTTGGAAGGTCTTATAACTGAGTTGAAAATCCATCTGGTCCTGGTCTTTTCTTGGTTGGTAGAATTTTGATGGCAATTTCTATTTTATTGCTTGAAATTGACTGTTTAAATTTTGTATGTCCTCCTGATTCAGTTTGGGTCTACAAAGCTATAGTAACAAAAATGACATGGTATTGGCACCAAAATAGACAGGCATATCAATGGTATAGAATAGAAACTACAGAGACAAACCCATATAAATACAATTATCTCAAAAGGTGCCAAAACATACATTGGAGAAAAGATAGCCTCTTCAACAAATGGTGCTGAAAAACTGGAAATCCATATGCAGCAAAATGTAATTAAACCCCTATCTCTCACCCTGCACAAAACACAAAGTAGATCTAAGACTTAGGCTGTACAACAGAGACCCTTTACCAAATAGAAGAAAAAGTAGGCCTTCAGAGACATGTTTGGGTAGCCCTAGGATGGTGGCTGGCGTTGAGCCAAGAGGTGGAGCATAATTAGTGTTAACACGGTGTGATCTACTTTTGCCTGATTAGTTAATATCTCTTCTGTGCAAGTGGTCAACAGATGTTCCTCATTCTTAATTGGTACCATGGTGCATGCTCCAACCGTGCTACTTAATCCTAAGCTGATTGGTTGCCTTAGGTATATAAGACACGCACCTATAGGAAGCACCTCTGATAAGCAGCACCTCTGATAGATCGTAGAACGCAGAGATTGCAGATGGCAGAACGCAGGTTGCAGATCACAGAATGAAGGTTGAGGTCACAGGACACACCACTAAGAAGTACTTCTGATAGAAAGCACCTCTGATAGCACGCACCTCTAGCACACACCTTTAGGACCCAGGATACAGGTTGCACCTATAAGAAGAAGCAGCAGACCTCTAAGAAGAAGCAGCAGAACTCTAAGAGGTAGCACCTCCAAAATTAAACAAACTCTCTCTTCCTCTAAGCAAAGTTTCTCTTCCTCTAAGCAGTCTTTCTTCCTCTCAAAGCCTCTCTTCCTCTAAAACTAAAAGTAAGCAAAGCCTCTCTTCCTCTATAAACTAGCAAACAAGCAAACAAGTAAGCAAGCAAGGAAGTAGTCCAGATAAAGTAATAGAAGTAGTTCAGTTCCGGTCCACCTCCGATAAATTACCACGAGATTGTTGCTGCGGGCAGCAACATAGGCCTAAATCTTCATCATGTTGGCTTAGGACCTGACTTCCTTAACAAGACTCTTAAAACTCAAGAAGTAAAATCAAGACTCAATAAATGCGATGGATTCAAACTAAAAGCTTCTTCTCAGCAAAAAAATCAATGATGTGAAGGTAGAGCCTACAGAATGGGAGAAAATCTTTACCACATGCACATCAAACACAGCACTAATCTCCAGGAACTTAACACCCCCCCCCCCAAAAAAAAACCCAATCAATAAATGAGCTAAGGAACTGAGCAGATACTTCACAGAAGATCACAAATATACTTCACATTCGATCAACGAATATATGAAAAAATGTTCAATGTTTCTAGCAATTAGAGAAATGCAAATCAAAACTAATATTTCATCTTACTCTAGTCAGAATGGCAATGATCAAGAATATAAGCAACAATAAATGTTGGCGAGGATGTGGGAGTAAAGGAACACTCATACATTGCTGGTGGGACTGAAAATTGGTGCAACAACTCTGAAATGCAGTATGGAAATTCCTCATAAAACTTGGAATAGAACTACCACTTGACCCAGCTATCCCAATCCTCAGTCTATACCCAAAGGACTTAAAATCAACATACTCAAGTGAAGCAGACACATCAATGTTTATAGCAGCTCAATTCACAATGGATAATCTGTGGAACCAACTAGATACCCTTCAATAGATGAATGGATAAAGAAACTCTGGTATATATGCACAATGGAATATTACTTCACATTAAAAGAGAATGAAATTATGGCATTTCAGGTAAATGCATGAAGTTGGAGAATATCATGCTAAGTGAAACAAGCCAATCTCCCAAAACCAAAGGTCAAATGTTTTCCCTGATATGTGGATGCCAATCCATAATGGGGGCAGGGAGCCAAGGTAAGAACAGAGGAACTTTGGGTTGGGCAGAGGGTGTGAGAAAATGGGAGGCAGTATGGGGGTGGGAAAGATGGTGTAATGAGATCGACAGCATTACCATCTCATATCTCTCTCTCTCTCTCTCTCTCTCTCTCTCTCTCTCTCTCTCTATATATATATATATATATATATATATATATATATGTACATGTATATCTCATATACATACATGTATGATTCCATGAATGTGTTACTCTACATCATGTACAACCAGAGAAATGAAAAGCTGTGCTCCATTTGTGTACAATGAATCAAAACACATTCTGATCTCATGTATAACTAATTAGAACAAATAAAAATTTTAAAAATTTAAAAATACATAGACTGACATAATGGATAAAAATCGAGGCCTGTGCTATTTGTAACATACTCATCTTATAAGCAAAGATATCCACATTTTGAAAATAAACAGGATTTAAAAAATTTCATGCAAATGGAATGTAAAAGTGCAAGAGTAGCTATTCTCATACTTGACAAAATGAATTTTATGCAAAAAAATCAAAAGAGACAATATTATATACTGTTAAAGGAAATAATTCAAAAAGAAAATATAATGATAGTAAATATCTATGCCCCAAATATTGATGCACTTAAGTACATAAACACTAACTTTAAGTCACAGATAGACCACAGGACAACAATACTTGCTTATTTCAACATATCCATCTCAATTAAAGACAGATCTTCCATACAGAAAATACACATCTGACTTAAATAATAAAATAAGTCAAATGAATGTAACAGAAATGTAAAGAATATTTTGCCCAACAACAATGGAATATGCTTTCTTAGCAACTCCTGAAACCTTTTCCAGAATGGATTATAATTTAAGACACAAAGTAAACCTTAGCAATTATGAAACTATGATATTATACTGTGTACCTTAACATAACATAAAGGATTGAAATTAGAGGTTAACAGGAAGAAAACTTATAGAAATCACATAAACACAAGGATTTTAAACAATAATCTTAAATGAGAAAAGGATCATAAAACATGAGAGGAGAAATTTAACAAATCCTAGATTCAGATGAGAATAGTGATAAAACAATCTAATTCTACATCCCAAGGTCTTAAAAAAGTAGAATCAAACTATTTTCCAAACCAGCAGAAGACAAGGAATAACTGAGATCAGAGCCAAAGTTAATGAAATTGATAATAAAAGAACAATACAAAGAATATGTTCTTGGAGAAGATAAACAAAAGGTTTATTAGAAACAATTTTGAAAACTTATATTCCAGTTGGAAAATCTACAAAATAGACAGATTTATAGATACATATGACCTAGTCAAATTCAGCCAAGAGGATATAGAAAACCTAAGCAGACCCAATATAAAGCAATGGGATTGAAGCAATAATAAAAAAGCCTTCCAACAAAGAAAAGCCTACGACCACATGGATTCTCAGTCAAGTTCCACTAGACCTTTAAAGAGTAACTAATGCCAATACTTCTCAAATTATTCCTTGAAATAGAAAGGGAGGGAATACGTCAAAATTAATTCTACAAAAGTATTACCCTGATACCAAAAACCAAATAAAGACCCATTAAGGAAAGAGATCTTCAGACCAATATCCCCAATGAAGAGAGATTTAAAAACCTTTAACAAGTGATGATTTTACTTTCTCTGAATTATAAGATCTGAAAATGACAAGCATGAAAGACAAAATCAAATGCATTGAAATGTGGACAAATTGACTTTTATTTGAGTTATTTGTTTATTTATAAAAAAAGATTGAGCTGTTTATGTCATATGTTATACTAAAGCAATAATTGAATTTGGATTTTCAATTAACAAGTTGATATGGTAATACTAACTTTGCAGAAAGGAGTAATAAAAGATCATTACTTATTGTTTAGGAATGTTCTTATTGAGAAGTGAATACTTTGACATGCTTAAGAAGGAATTACATCAAGCAAGAGGGAAGAATAGGAGCTTTCTACAATTATTCCCGGTAGAAGCATTGATTTTGACAATTTCTTCCAGACAGCAGTAACTTTGTGGTAGTCTGAGTCCAACATATGTTCCAGCATACTACTACAGCAAAAAAAATCTGAGAATAGATCCACTGAAGAAGGCAACAGAAGTTTCTTTACTCATCTCAACTTTTCCCAAAGGTGGCCTAGCTCAGTTGCCCTTTGCTTTTGATTTATCTCATCAGGAAATGAGATTGTACAGTGAGTGAGTGCGTACCTCTGACATCCTTTGGTCAAAGTGAAACATATTCTAGTTTTTCTCTGCTAGGTTTAATGTAAATATAATAAGTGTATTTTCTTTGCCAATTAAATTCCCAACTAAGAATAATTAGACATTTAATGAGTTTTTCAACAGTGGAGGACTCTTTATATCAGCAAGTGTCTTTGTGTCAGAAGATCACTGAACTTGTCAAATTATTTTTATTCTCCAAAGAAAAGCATATTTTTTGAAGACAACATTTTGGGGTTGTATGAAGGGGTAGAAGTATGACATAATTCAATGACTGGAAAACTATCTTGCATACAACCAAAAATGCACCAATCTATTACCCAGAATGCAGTTTTCTACCCTCTTATAGGAGTAATCACAGTTTTCAGGATTTCTTCCTTAGGATTTCAACAGCAGGGATTCTGGTCTTTCAGAATTGTGATTATCAGTATTTTCATCATGACAGATTTGGGACTATAGAAAATTTGCTGGTTCCAAATTTTAACATTTGGGATTATGGTTATTTGGATTATAATTATCATGGTTATTTTTGGCAACAGATCACAAAAGACTATTTTAAATAAGTATGTACTGTGAACTATGAACAAATTGAATAAATTAAAGAAATAGATAACTTCTGACAAACATACAACTGTCACGAAGAAACAGAAAATCTGAAGACAATAATGATCAGTAAGAAGATTGAACTGGTATTCAAAAACTTCCCATTAAATGAATGCCCAGGACCTTAGAAATTTTCTAAGCAGAGATTATTCTCAACACACACACACACACACACACACACACACAGCAACTGTATTTGATGAATGTTAATTGCAGTAATCATTTATCAAAGCATCATGTAAACCTTAAATATATACAATTTTGTTTTCAGTAAATCTAGAAAGAAATATAAAGAAAAAAATGTGTATGTTTTAAATTATGAATTTTGAAGCAGGTACTCCCTTACAACTATAGCCCCTTCCATGTTTCTTTTAGAATTTTGTATTATTCCCCTAATTATTTTATAGTAAACTGATGTTGTTTAATTGTCACCTCTACCCTAATCAAGTGATCACATCTCCTAATCACTCTCACATTTTGCTGTAGACAAATTATACCCCAAATTAAAAAAAAAAGATATTTTATGACTTATTTAAAACAAAAGACTTCTAGATTTACTAGGAGACTTCTGAAAAATAATGAAGATTTCTACCTTATAAAATGAATTATATTGGAAGAGGTTAGCTTGTTTGTCATATACATCTTTATGAGCTCCACACAGCTGTACAAGATACAAGAGCAGAGCTGTCACATCTATACAACTCAGGCTTCCTGGTTAATTTTACGTAGGAACAGTATTATTAATGTGAATGGCTAGGAAGTATATATATTACTTAATATAGTGGAGATTGTAATCTGAAATTAGAAATGTTCTTGCCTTTGGGTGGAACCTTAATAAATCCATATGGAATAATGCTGCACTGTTTTAACACAGAATTTTACTCTCCTCCATTTTGATTGGTTAGTGTTATTTTGTCTTATCTTTAGATGATCTTTAGATGATTTTTGTTTTTGTATTTGCTTAAATATTCTGCTATAAAGTACTGACCATATCACTATTTTAAAATTTTTTCCTAGTTTTTTTAGTTATACATTACTATAGAATGCATTTTGACACATCATACATAAATGCAGTATAACTTCTCATTCTTCTGGTTGCACATGATGTAGAATCACAGCGGTCATGTAATCATATATGTACATAGGGTAATAAAGTCCAATTCATTCTATTATCCTTCCTAGCCCCATACCTCCTCCCCTCTCTTCATTCCACTCTTCCTAACTCAGAGTACCTCTATTTTTTCACAGCACCCCCATTATTGTGAATTATCATCTGCATATCAGAAAACATTTGGCTTTGGTTTTGGGGATTGGTTTATTTCACTTAGAATGATATTCTAATTCACATCCATTTACTGCAAATGCCATAATTTTATTATTGCTTGAGGCTAATATTCCATTGTGCATATATTCCTCAGTTTCTTTATCCATTCATCTATTGAAGGGCATCTAGGTTGTTTCCAAATTTCAACTATTATGAATTGAGCTGCTCTAAACATTGATGTGGCTGCCTCACTGTAGTATGCTGACTTTAAATCTTTTGGGTATAAACCAAGGAGTGTTGTATCTTAGTCAAGTAGTGGTTTTATTCCGTTTTCTGAAGAATATCCATACTGCTTTCCATATGGTTGCACCACTTTGCAGTCCCACCAGCAAGGTATGAGTTTGCCTTTTCCCTGACATACTTACCAACACTTATTATTGCTTGTATCCTACATAATTGCCATTCTGACAGGGGTGCCATGAAATCTTAGATTAGTTTTGATTTGCATTTCTCTAATTGCTAGAAATGTTGAACATTTTTCATATATTTGTTGCTCAGTTACATTTCTTCTACTGTGAAGTGTCTGTTCAGTTCCTTAGCCCATTTATTGATTGGGTTATTTGTTTTTTTGGTGTTAAGTTTATTGAGTTCTTTATGTATCCTGGAGAATAATGCTCTCAGGTATATATGGTAAAGATTTTCTCCTATTCTGTAGGCTCTCTCTTCACATTATGGTTTCTTTTGCTGAGAAGAAGCTTTTTGGTTTGAATCCATCCCATTTATTCTTGCACTTTAGGAGTCTCATTATGGAAGTCAGATCCTAAGCTGACATGGTTAAGATTTGATCCTACTTTTCTTTCTGTTAGGTGAAGGGTCTCTGTTGCAGAGCTTAGGTCTTTGATCCACTTGCGTTTTGTGCAGGGTGAGAGATAGGGATTTAATTTCATTTTGCTGCATGTGGATTTCCAGTTTTTTAGCACCATTTATTTAAGAGGCTACCTTTTCTCCAATGTATGTTTTTGGCACCTTTGTCTAGTAAGAGATAATGGTATTTATGTGGATTTATCTCTGTGTTTTCTATTCTGTATCATTGGTCTACCTGTCTATTTTGGTGGTGTTATGGTTTGGATGAGAGGTGCCCACATGAGAAATAATGGGAGGAAGGTTCAGAGGAGAAAGATTGGGTGGTAAGAGTCTTAACCCAATCAGTGAATTAATACCAGATGGGATTAATTGAAGAGGTAGGGCGTGGCTGGAGGAGGTGGGAATTGGGGCTTGAATGTGGGATATATATTTTGTGTCTGGAGAGTGGAGTCTCTCTCCTCTCTCCCCTCTCCCCTCTCCCCTCTCCCCTCTCCCCTCTTCTCTCTCCCCTCTTTCTGATGATGTGAGCTTCTTCCCTCTGCCACATTATTCTGCCATGATGTTCAGCCTCACCTTGAGCCCTGAGGAATGGAACTGGCCTTCTATGAACTAGGACTTCTGAAATGGTGAGTCTTCAAATATACATTTCCCCCTCTATAATTGTGCTGGTCTGATCCTTTTAGTCACAGCAGCAAAAAATCTGACTAAAACAGGTGTCAATACCATGAAATATTTATTAGTAGTACCACTCTGTAGTATAGTTTAAGATCTGGTATTATGATGCCTCCTGCTTTACTTTTCTTGCTAAGGATTGCTTTGGTTCTTTTCCTTCTTCTTACTTCTCCTCCTTCTTCTTCTTCTCCTTCTTCTTTCCGCTTTCTTCTTTTTCCTTTTTTTGTGTGTACCAGAGTTTGAACTCAGAGGCACTAAACCACTGAGCCACATTCATAGTCTCGTTTTTTTTTTTTTTTTTTTTTTTTTTTTTTTTTTTTTTTTTTAGAGAGAGGGTCTCACTGGTTACTTAGTGCCTTGATTTTGCTGAGGCTGGCTTCGAACTCTTAATCCTTCTGCCTCAGCCTCCTGAGCTGTGGGGAATCCAGGCATGTGCTGTGGTGCCTGGCACTTTGGCTATTCATAGTCTCTTATTTTTCCTAATGAATTTCAGGACTGCTTTTTGTATTTATAAGAAGAATGTCATGAAATTTTAATAGAAATTGCATTGAATCTATATAACACTTTCAGTAGTATAGTCATTTTGATATTAATTCTTCCAAGAGCATGAGAGATCTTTCCATCTTCTAGGGTCTTCAATTTCTTTCTTTAGTGTTCTGTAGTTTTAATTGTAGAGGGCTTTCACCTCTTTTAGATTGGTTTCCATGTGTCTCTTTTTTTTTCCATCTATTGTGAACAGGATGTGTTTCCTAATTTCTCTTTCAGTGGATTCATCACCGATGTATAGAATCATATTTGATTGATAGGTGTTCATTTTATAACTTGCTACTTTTCTGAATTCAATTATTAATTTTAAAAGTTTTCTGGTGGAATTTTTTGGATCTTCTTAAATATAGAATCAGGTCATTGGCAAATAGTGATAATTTGATTTCTTCTTTTCCTATTTGTATCCCTTTAATTTCTTTCTTCTAATTGCTCTGACTAGAGTTTCCATGACTGTTGAATAGAAGTGGTGATAGAGAGCACCCTTGTCTCATTCCAGTTTTTAGAGGGAATGCTTTCAATTTTTGTCCATTTAGAATGATAATGTCCATCTGTTTAGCATGTATGTATCTTTTACAATGTTGAGGTATGTTGCTACTACCCCTAGTTTTTCCAGTGGTTTGAACATGAAGGAGTACTGTGTTTTGTCAAATGCTTTCTCTGCATCTCTTGGGATTATCATATGATTCTTGTCTGTAAGTCTATTGATATGATTAATTAAATTTATCAATTTCCACATGGTGAACAAACCTTGCATCCCTAGGATGAACCCCACTTGATTATGGTACACTATCTTTTTAATATGTTTTTGTATGCAATTTGTCAGAATTTTATTCAAAATTTTTGCATCTATGTTCATCAGGGATATTGATCTGAAGTTTTCTTACTTGATGTGTCTTTGGTTTTGGTATTTGGGTGGTATTAGCTTCATAGGATGAGTTTGATAGGGTTCCCTCTTTTTCTATTTCATCGAACAATTTGAGGAATACTGATGTTATTCCTTCTTTGAAGGTCTTGTAGAACTTGGCTTTGTAGCCATCTTATCCTGGGCTTTTCTTGGTTGGTAGGCTTTTGATGGTTGTCTTCTATTTCTTTGCTTGACAGTGATCTGTTTAAATTGTGTATGTCCTCCTGATTCAGTTTGGGTAAGTCAGATGTCTCCAGAAATTTTTTAATGTCTTCAAGATTTTCTATTTTATTGAGGGTATACCTTTTAAAATAGTTTCTAATTATTTTCTCTATTTCAGTGGTGTTCAATGTGATATTTCTTTTTGTCTTCATGAATTTCAGTAATTTGAGATTTTTCTTTCTTTTCATTAGCATGGCTAAGGGTTTTCTGAATTTTATTTATTTTTTTAAAGAACCAATTTTTTATGCTGTCAATTTTTGAATAGTTTCTTTTGTTTCAATTTCACTGATTTCAGCTCTGATTTTAATTATTTCCTATCTTCTTTAGGTCTTGATTTTTTCTTCTTTTTCTAGGTCTTTAAGATATAATATTAGGTTATTTATTTGTTGACTTTCTATTCTTTTAATGAATGAGTTCAATGCAATGAACTTTCCTCTTAGCATTGCCTTCATAGTGTCTGTGAGATTATGATATATTGTATCAGTGTTCTCATTTACCTCTAAGTATTTTTTATTTCATCCTGCTGACTAACTTTGGCTTGAAGTGTACTTTATCTGATTTGAGAATGGAAACCTCTGCTTACTTACACAGTTCATGTGAGTGATGTGTTTTTCCCATCCTTTCACCTTCAGTCTGTGGATGTCTTTGCCTATGAGGTGACTCTCGAAGACAGCATATTTTTGAGTCTTGTTTTTGATTTTTGGTTTTTGGTTTTTAATATTTTTTAGTTGGCAATGGGTCCTTTATATTATTTATTTATTTATATGTAGTGCTGAGGAAGAAATCCAGGGCCTCACCATGCCAGGCAAGTGCTCTACCACTGAGCCATATCTCCGACCCCTGGGTCTTTTTTTATAATCCAATCTTCCAGTCTATGTCTTTTGAGTGATCAGCTTAGGCCTTTAACATTCAGGGTTATTATTGAGATATGATTCAAATTCCTGTTCATTTTGGTTTACTTCTGGTTTTTAATTTGACTTAATTTCTTATTTAATTGTAGTTTCTCCCTTTTCTGATTTTCATTTTTTTTTCATTTCCTACTTTTCTACTCATGGAATATTTTGCCCAGAATGTTCTGTAGTGTAGGCTTTCTAGTTGTGAAAATCCTTTTAACTTTTGTTTGTCATGGAATATTATTTCATCTTCAGATCAGATGCTTAATTTTTCTGGATACAAAATTCTTGGTTGGCATTCGTTTTCTTTCAGAGCTTCATATATGTTGTTCGAGGACCTCCTAGCTGTGAGTATCTGAGTTAAGAAATAAGCTGAGATGCAGATAAGAAATAAGCTGCTTCTCTCTATATGTAATCTGATATTTTTCTCTTACAACCTCTAAAATTCTATCCTTATACTGAATGCTGGGTATTTTTATTATAATTTGCCTTGGTGTGGGTCTGTTGTAATTTTGTATATTTGGGGTCCTATAAGCCTCTTGTATTTGATTTTCCATTTCATTCTTTAGGTTTAGGAAATTTTCTGAGCATATTTCATTGAAAATGTGTATTCCTTTTGTTCATATCTGTGTCTTTGTCTATCCTGATAAATCTTAAATTTCTTTTTCAAGTTATCACTTAATTCTTGGAAGTTCTGTTCATGGTTTCTTACCATCTTCTCTGTGTGGTCAGCTTTATTTTCAAGATTACATATTTTGACTTCTTTTCCTGAAGTTCTGTATTCCAAGAGATCTTATCTGTTCTTGATACTTTCCATTGATTTTTAAAATTTTGTTTATTGATTCCTTTCATTTTGAAGATTTCTGTTTGATTTCTTTTCATAATCTCTATCACTTTATGGAAGTGATCTTTCACCTCTTGAAATTTACCTCTGATTTCACTCCTTACATCATCCTTTATGCTGCAGATCAGTTTAACTATGTACATTATGAACTCCTTACCTGACATTCCTTCTACTCTGTTGTCAATGGATTCTATTATTGGAGCATCTTGCTTTGTTTGGGGCACTTTGTTGCCTTGTTCTTTTTCATGTTGTTCATATGTCTTCCCATCTAGCACTGTGGATCTGAAGTAGTAGAGTTTCTAACTTGTAGACTATGCATGAAGGTGTCCATTACCTCGCCTTTAATGGGGAGATCAATATTAACATCACCCAATTCAAAAAATATATAGCAAACAATACAGAAACCAAATAGCTTCTATTAAGACATCAGGCATTTCTCTCCCAGGAGGTCCTGAGGACTGATTACCAGGAACTGTGCACCTGTTACAAACAGTTCTTCTGACTGAGAGCTATGGACTGGTCACATAACTGAAATTCTAGGGGTTGGGAGATAGGATTGGGGAGTTAGAGGACCCTGTTGGGTGTCAGACTGATGCCAGACCTGGCAGGGCTGGGGATTGGTGGATGCTGAACTGAGGAGGGAGTCAGGAGCCAGGCTTGTGCCAGGGTCCAGTGAGTTCCAGCTCATGTGGGCTCCAGGAACTCAGTGGGTGCTGGACCCACTGCCTGGGTAAACTGAGAACAAGATGCTCTCACATCCTCTTCCAACCTGACCCACTATTGCCAACCCTGTCTGTCCCCTTGCCCTTTGGAACTGGTGGAGCTGGGGAGAGTCCAGCTCTCTCCTGCTTTTGCAGCAAGATGGTGGTTATTAGCACATGTAGCAGGAAGACATCAGGTATAACCAAATCTGCAGGCATCTTGAAAATGGACTTCCAGGTCCTGGCTGGTGTCCCAAGATGGAGGCTGTCATATCTATAGAGGCAATGGCGGCAGCAGCTGTATCCCAAAATGGAGCCCGCTGTGTTTGGAGATGGTAGTGGGTAGAGGCACAGTGGTGGCAGTGAGTGAGGTGGCAGTCCATATCAATTAGTCTTGTTATTGTTTTGTTTTTGTTTTTGTTTTGGGTACTGGGTATAAAAACTCATGGCCTTGTGCATGCTCAGCAATTTTTCTACCACCAAGTTATGTCTCAACCATACTAATTATTTTAAATCTTGTTTTTTCAAGGTAATTACTTTTTGGTTCATAAGTAGATGATTTTATGAAAACATAGGGCTGGTTTATAATCCAATAGAGTGGGTATTAATTACACAGACTTCAAAGAATTTGTGAGGGAATTTAAACCATTGCTAGTGATTATCTGGAAAAGCAATATTGTTTAAATATTCTATGTTCTGACAATGAAAGGTAACTCTCATTTTATTGTTATCTCTGATCCTCATTTTACTGGACTATGTTTTGTGTAACTGAAATACGTTGTACAAATTGTATCTGATTTTCAGTTTTTTCTGAGAATTCAGTATTATCTACTTTCATTGAGTGTCCTTACTTTTCATTGCAGCATATTATCTGCATAGTTTCATTTAGAATCTATCCCTTTTCCTGGAATTTAATTGGACCAACAATATAAATATCCTTTTTATTGGGTATTCAAATGCAACCATTAAGAAACAATGATTTTGGTGATCCAAGATGGTGGACTAGAGGGTGACTGCATCTCCGGTCGCTCCAGAACCCAGGATTCAAGAAAGGGAGGCATTGAGAGGCTCGGACTAAAATAGAGGCACGGGTGAGTCTCCCCCACTGGGTGAAGCTCGGCATGGGTGGCAAGCCTGGATAGGGGTGGCTTATCAGAGTAGGGTAGGGCAGCTAGAGTCTTCCCCAGGCAGCCCTGCACACTCCGGTGGTGGACTCCTCCCACACGGCCAGCTTCTCCAGCTTCTCGGAGCAGGCCCCCCATTGACAGCCTTTCTGCACAGAACCAGCTCCAAGTCCCGGAGCCAGCATGGTGAGCTCCGGGCCACAGGCAGAGGGACCAGGACAGGGAAGCCAGGGACTTCCACAAGCAGCCTGGCCCGCACTGGTGGGAGGCACCTTTCAAGGCTAGCTTCTCGGAGCAGACCACCCAGTGAGAGCCTTTCTACACAGAGCCAGCTACAAGTCCCCAAGTCAACGGAGAGCTCCGACCTGCAGGCAGCCTCTGGAAACAGGACAGGGCAGTCAGAGTTTTCTCCAGGAGGCCCTGCCCCCTCCGGCCCCAGGCTGTTTCCACCGGGTGATCCAAGATGGCTGACTAGAGGGTGACTGCATCTCCAGTCACTCCAGAACCCAGGATTCAAGAAGCGGAGGCATTGAGAGGCTCGGACTTAAATAGAGCCATGGGGTGAGTCTCCCCCACCAGGTGAAGCTTGGCCTGGGCAGCAGGCACGGATAGAGGCGGCTTATAAGAGCAGGGCAGGGCAACTAGAGTCTTCCCCAGGTAGCCCTGCTCACTCTGGCAGTGGGCTCCTCCCACAGGGCCAGCTTCATGGAGCAACCCACCAGTGAGAGCCTTTCCACACAGAGCCACCTCCAAGCCCTGGAACCAGTAGTGGGCTAGGGGCAGCTTTCTTCAGAAGCACTGCATTTTCAAGTTCTTCCAAGACTGCAGGCTACTGAAGGCTGGGAGGTGATACACTGGAAATCTACAGGGACACTATAAGTCAATAGAGGAAATCTGCAATATCTCAGAGTCCCACTGACATCTGACCAATATGAGAAAACAAGGGAAGAAAATGTCCCAAACAAACCTAGATACTATATCAATAAAACCCAATGACAGCACAGCAGAAGAAATGTCAGAAAGGGAGTTCAGAATGTACATAATTAAAACAATCAGAGAAGCAAATGAGGAGATGAAAGAGCAAATGCAGGCATTAAAGGAGAAGATGAAAGAGCAAATGCAGGCATTAAATGATCGCACCAATCAACAGTTAAAAGAGCAAATATGGGAAGCAAGAGATCATTTCAATAAAGAGTTAGAGATACTGAAAAAAAAAACTGAAATCCTTGCAATGAAGGAAACAATAAACCAAGTTAAAGACTCCATAGAAACCATAACCAATAGGATAGAACACCTGAAAGACAGAACCTCAGATATTGAAGACAAAATATTTAATCTTGAAACAAAGTTGACCAAACAGAGAAGATGGTAAGAAATCATGAACAGAATCTACAAGAATTATGGGATATCATGAAAAGGTCAAATTTAAGAATTATTGGGATTGAGGAAGGCTTAGAGAAACAAATCAAAGGAATGAACAATCTATTCAATGAAATAATATCAGAAAATTTCCCACATCTGAGGAATGAAATGGAAAATCAAGTACAAGAGGGTTATAGGACTCCAAATACACAAAATTACAACGGACCCACACCAAGGCATATTATTATGAAAATACCTAACATACAAAATAAAGACAGAATTTTAAAGGGTGCGAGAGAAAAGAATTGAATTACATTCAGTGGGAAAACAATACAGATATCAGCAGATTTTTCAATCTAGACCCTACAAATTAGAAGGGCCTGGAACAACATTTTCCAAGCCCTGAAAGAAAACAACTGCCAACCAAGAATCTTATACCCAGCAAAACTTACCTTCGGACTTGATGACCAAATAAGATCGTTCCATGATAAACAAAAGCTAAAGGAATTTACAAAAAGGAAGCTGGGATTACAGAACATTCTCAGCAAAATATTCCATGAGGAAGAGATGAAAAACAACGTTGCAAATCAGTAATGGGAGGAACTACCCTAAAGAATAGCCAAATAAAGGAGAAACCAAATCATGTCAAAAAAAAAAAATGAGTCAAATGACTGGGAATACAAATCATATCACAATAATAACCCTGAATGTTAATGGCCTGAAATCATCAATAAAAAGAAATAGACTGGCAGATTGGATGAAAAAGAAAAATCCAAC
Source organism: Sciurus carolinensis (assembly GCF_902686445.1). Classification (NCBI taxonomy): domain Eukaryota; kingdom Metazoa; phylum Chordata; class Mammalia; order Rodentia; family Sciuridae; genus Sciurus; species Sciurus carolinensis. Next base: position 188,412 of record NW_025920312.1, on the reverse strand, counting down.
ACTATGCTGCCTGAAACAGACTCAACTCATAAAAAGAGACACCCATAGACTAAAGGTGAAAGGATGGGAAAAAACATACCATGCACATGGACACAGCAAAAAAGCTGGAGTATCCATCCTCATTTCAGATAATGTGAACTTCAAGGCAAAACTAGTCAGAAGGGATAAAGAAGGACATTACATACTGCTTAAGGGAATCATAAATCAGCAAGACATAACAATTATAAATATCTATGCCCCAAACATTGGCTCATCCACGTACGTCAAACAAATCCTTCTCAATTCCAGAAATCAAATAGACCACAACACAATAATACTAGGCAATTTTAACACACCTCTCTCACCACTGGATAGATCTTCCAAACAAAAATTGAATAGAGAAACCACAGATCTCAATAACACAATCAACAATTTAGAATTAACCGACATATATAGAATATACCATTCAACAAAGAATGAATATACTTTCTTCTCAGCAGCACATGGATCCTTCTCTAAAATAGACCATATTTTATGCCACAAAGCTACTGTTAGAAAATACAAGAAGATAGAGATACTACCTTGTACTCTATCAGATCATAATGGATTGAAATTAGAAATAAATGACAGAATAAAAAACAGAAACTTCTCCAATACCTGGAGATTAAATAATACACTATTATATGAGGAATGGATAACAGAAGACATCAGGAGGGAAATAAAAAAATTCTTAGAAGTAAACAAGAACAAAGACACATCATATCAAAATCTCTGGGACACTATGAAAGCAGTACTTAGAGGAAGATTTATTTCATGGGACACATTCAAAAAAGAAGTAAAAATCAACAAATAAATGACTTAACACTACAGCTCAAAGCCCTAGAAAAACAAGAACAGACCAACACCAAAAGTAGTAGAAGACAGGAAATAGTTAAAATCAGAGCCTAAATCAAGGAAATTGAAACAAAAAAACAATCGGAAAAATTAACAAAATAAATAGTTGGTTTTTGAAAAAATAAACAAAATTGATAAGCCCTTAGCCACACTAACAAAGAGAAAGAGGGAGAAAACTCAAATTACTAAAATTCGGAATGAACAAGGAAACATCACAACAGACACGAGTGAAATACAAAACATAATTAGAAGCTATTTTCAAATCTATATTCCAACAAAACAGAAAACCTCGAAGACATCAACAAGTTTCTAGAGACTTATGAATTACCTAATCTGAATGAGGAGGACATACACAACTTCAATAAATCAATTTCAAGCAATGAAATAGAAGAGGTCATCAAAAACCTACCAACAAAGAAAAGTCTGGGACCAGACGGGTTCTCAGTAGAGTTCTACAAAACCTTTAAAGAAGAGCTCATTCCAATACTCCTCAAAGTATTCCATGAAATAGAAGAGGAGGGAACCCTCCCAAACTCATTCTATGAAGCCAATATCACCCTTATACCTAAACCAGACAGAGACACATCGAGGAAAGAAAATTTCAGACCAATATCCTTAATGAATATCGACCCAAAAATTCTCAACAAAATTTTAGCAAATCGCATACAAAAATATATTAAAAAGATAGTGCACCACGATCAAGTGGGTTTTATCCCAGGGATGCAAAGTTGGTTCAACATCCGGAAATCAAAAAATGTCAATCACCATATCAACAGACTTAAAGTCAAGAATCACATGATTATTTCAATAGATGCAGAAAAAGCATTCGATAAAATACAGCATTCCTTCATGCTCAAAACACTAGAAAAAATTGGGGTAGTGGGAACATTCTTTAACATTGTAAAGGCCATCTACACCAAGTCCATGGCCAATATCATTCTAAATGGTGAAAAACTGAAAGCATTCCCCCTAAAAACTGGAACAAGGCAGGAATGCCCTCTTTCACCACTTCTATTCAACATCATCCTTGAGACTCTAGCCAGAGCAATTAGACAAACCAAGGAAATTAAAAGGATACGAATTGGAAAAGAAGAACTCAAACTATCCCTGTTCGCTGATGACATGATTATATATTTAGAGGAACCTGGAAATTCCACCAGAAAACTTTTAGAACTCATAAGTGAATTCAGTAAAGTAGCAGGTTACAGAATTAATGCTCATAAATCCAATGCATTTTTATACATAAGTGATGAATCTTCAGAAAGAGAAATTAGGAAAACTACCCCATTCACAATAGCATCAAGAAAAATAAAATACTTGGGAATCAATCTCACAAAAGAGGTGAAAGACCTCTACAATGAGAACTACAGAACACTAAAGAAAGAAATTAAAGAAAACCTTAGAAGATGGAAAGATCTCCCATGTTCTTGGATAGGCAGAATTAATATTGTCAAAATGGCCACACTACCTAAAGTGCTATACAGATTCAATGCAATTCCAATTAAAATCCCAATGTTGTACCTTACAGAAATAGAGCAAGCAATTATGAAATTCATCTTGAAGAATAAAATACCCACAATAGCTAAAGTAATCCTCAGTAGAAAGAGCGAAGCAGGGTGTATTGCAATACCAGATCTTCAAATCTATTACAAAGCAATAGTAACAAAAACGGCATGGTATTGGTACCAAAATAGACAGGTAGATCAATGGTACAAAATAGAGGACATGGACACAAACTGAAATAAATACAGTTTTCTCATACTAGACAAAGATGCCAAAAATATGTAATGGAGAAAAGATAGCCTCTTCAACAAATGGTGCTGGGAAAACTGGAAATCCATATGCAAAAGAATGAAATTAAACCCCTATCTCTCACCCTGCACAAAACTCAACTCAAAATGAATCAAGGACCTCGGAATCAGACCAGAGACCCTGCATCTTATAGAAGAAAAAGTATGTCCAAACCTTCAACTTGTTGGCTTAGGATCAGACTTCCTTAACAGGACTCCCATAGCACAAGAAAGGAAAGCAAGAATCAACAACTGGGATAGATTCAAACTAAAAAGCTTTCTCTCAGCAAAGGAAACTATCAGTAATGTGAAGAGAGAGCCTACAGAGTGGGAGAATATCTTTGCCACTCATACTTCAGATAGAGCACTAATTTCCAGAATCTATAAAGAACTCAAAAAACTCTGCACCAGCAATACAAATAATCCAATCATCAAATGGGCTAAGGAAATGAGTAGACACCTCACAGAAGAAGATCTACAAGCAATCAACAGATATATGAAAAAATTTTCAACATCTCTAGTAATAAGAGAAATGCAAATCAAAACTACCCTAAGATTTCATCTCATCCCGATTATAATGATGATTATCAAGAACACAGGCAACAATAGGTGTTGGCGAGGATGTGGGGAAAAAGGAACACTCATACATTGCTGGTGGGGTTGCAAATTAGTGCAGCCACTCTGGAAAGCAGTATGGAGATTCCTCAGAAAGCTTGGAATGGAACCACCATTTGACCCAGCTATCCCACTCCTTGGCCTATACCCAAAGGACTTAAAATCAGCATACTACAGAGATACAGCCACATCAATGTTCATTGCTGCTCAATTCACTATAGCCAGATTGTGGAACCAACCTAGATGCCCTTCAGTTGATGAATGGATAAAGAAATTGTGGCATATATATACAATGGAATATTACTCCACCATGAAGAATGATAAAATTATGGCATTTGCAGGCAAATGGATAAAATTGGAGAATATCATGCTAAGTGAGATAAGCCAATCTCAAAAAAGTAAAGGAGAAATGATCTGGCTGATAAGCGGATGAGGACATATAATGGGGGGGGAGGGTTTAGCATTAGGTTTAGTATTAGGGATAAGGAGGGTGGTAAGAATGGAGGAAGGAAGGACTGTATTGAGGGAAAGGAGGGGTGGGAGAGGTGGGGTGGAAGGGAAAAAATAACAGTATGAATCAAACAACATTTCCCTATGTAAATTTATGATTACACAAATGGTATGCCTTGACTCCATGTACAAATAGAGAAACAACATGTATCCCATTTGTTTACATAAAAAAAAGAAAGTATGATTTCATTTTAAATTTGTTTAATTTTTTAAAATTTTTTACAGACTGCATTTTGTTTCACTATACAGAAATGTGGTTATTGTTCATATGGTTGTACACGATATAGGTTCTCACCATTTATGTAATCATACATGTACATAGGGAAATGATGTCTGTTTTATTCCACCATCTTTTCATTTTAATTTTTGAGTAATACATATCAACTCCTCCTAGAAAAAGACTGATAATATCTTTTGTATATTTTGAGGCTCACAGGTGATAAGGAATTCCATGAATCTTAGCATATTTGAGAACCTAGAGGAGGGAAAATCTCATTTCCATATTTACTCTTCCTACAACTACATAAAAATGAAAGTCAACTTCTTTTTCAATCAAGATTATCACTTTAGAGAATAAAAATTTTAAAAATGATAAGGGAACTTCATTGCAAATTAATATTAACCAAGCAAACTTTGTGATAGGGAACTGCTAAGGAAAATTATTAACAACTGACATAAGATTCATATTTTCCAAATAAATAACATTAAAAGCAACTAATAGGCCAATTTAAGGATTACTTAGTCCTCTTTTGACTTGGCTATATAGTATTTGAATCAATCCTAGACCTGAAATTAGTATTAAAATTAGATGTTAATTTATTTCTCTATAGTAGAAAAAGACAATTTAAATTATGGTTCCATTGCCCTGAGGTATATTAATCAGTTTCTGCACACAACTGCTAGGAGTTTTTAAGTAATCAAAAAGTTACCTTGAATATATTTACCATATGCTTTATTGATAGCACATTATATCAAATGTTCAATACCCTTTCTTCTAATAAAGTTCAACATGTATAATCAATAACCATAAATATATTACATTTGGGAAGGTATTTTTTCCTTCTTTTTCACTTGTTTGGTTTATTAAAATTGTTGTAAAGTACACATAACATAAAGTATGCATTTTAACCATTTTAAAACCTATAGTTCAAAAGCATTAAGTATATTCACAATATAGCACAACCATCACCACCTTTCATTTCTGGAAATTTTTGTTCTTCCAGAACAGAAAATATGCCCCTAAAACCTAAATTCTGACCCCATCTCAGTCCTTGGTAACCTCTCTTTCTTTCTGTCTCTATAATATTGCCTATTCCAAGTACTTCATAGCATATTTATCTTTTAAACAATTGCCTGACTTACTTCATTTAGCATATTTGTTTCAAGGTTTATCTTTGTTGTACCATACATTAGAATCTCATTTATTTTTAAGGCAGAATAAAATTCCATTGTATGCGTATACCACATATTGTTTCTCTATTCTTCTAGTGATAGACATGTAATTCGCTTCTCCATTTTGACTATTAGGGATAATGCTATAATGAAGATTGGTATTAAGTATTTGTGTATCTGCTTTCAATTCTTTGGGGCATACCTAGACATGAAATTTATGAATCATAACTCTATGTTTAATTGTTCAGAAATCATCTGTTTTCTACATTATCTATACCATTTTACATTTCCACCTGCAAGATACAGGTGTTCCAATTTACTCTAAATTCTCACCAACACTTATTTTATTTTGGGTTTTTAAAAAATAAGCATAATGTTCACCCAAATCATTGTGAAGTAATTTTTTATCATAAATTTTATTCACATTTTTCTAATAGATAGTGATTTTGAGCATCTTTTCATGTGCTTATTGGCCACTTGTATGACTTGTTAGAGAAATGTGTACTAGAGTTCCTTGCCCATTTTTAAAATAGGTTATTTTATTGTTGAGTTCTTCGTATATTCTAAATAATAATCACTTATTGGATATGTCTTTGGCCAATATTTTCTCCCATTATTTAGGCTGTTTTCCAGTTTATTGATAATGTCCTTGAATACACGCAATTTTTTAATTTTTATAAAATCCAATTTGTCAGTTAATTCTTTTATTCTCTTTGGCTTTGGTGTTATATGCAAAATATTATTTATTACCAAATTCTATATCATGAAGTTTGTCATTTTGTCTAAGAGTTTTAGAATTTGGGCTCTTATTATTAGGCCTTGTGATTATTTTGAGTTTTTTTAATTGTTTAACATAAAGTCGAACTTCATTCTTTCAGAGGGTATGTCCAATTTTACCAGTATCATTTACTGAAAGACTAACCAGTTTTGACTCTAACATATTTTTTTTAGTCTATCTTCTTTTTTAAATGAAAAGTTTGAGTTTTTTTTCCTTCTCCCATGTCACTGGCTTCCTCAGGAATAGGTAAAATAAAATTTGATACAGATATATTTTTTAGTTGTACAGCAGTTATTTTATCAAGCTTTTGGAAATTTTACTCTGTGTAAATTTCTACATTCTATTACTTTTTAAATTTCTGAATTTTTTCCTTGTAATTAAAAGAATTCATGGAATTTAAAATACCACACAGTAATGCCAGGATCAGGGAACCATTGTTAGTTGGTTGGTCAGGACAGTACATGAATTTTTTTATTTTTTATTGCTTTTTTTAGTTATACATAACATTAGGATTCATTCTGATGTAATTATCGAAGCATGTTCTAATTCAGTCCTGATTATTTTCCCTTTTGCTTCCCCCTTCTCTTCCCCTGTTTCCTTCCCTCTACTGTTCTTTCTGCTATTTACTTTTTCTTTCAATTATTGTCTTGTGGACATACATGATGGTGAGATTCACTGTAGTGTATTTATATAACTACATAGGGAAGTTAGTTCAGATTCATTCCATTGTCTTTCCCTGTCTCACCCCTCCTCCCTTCCCTTCATTTGCCTTTGTCTACCCCACTGATTTTCTACTTTTTTGTCCACCCCCAATTTTGTTTCACCTTCCATATATTAGAGAAACACAAGAAGTAAAATCAAATATCAATAAATTTGATGGTATCAAACTTAAAAACTTCTTCACAGTGCATGAATTTCTAAAAGAAGTAGAATTTCCTCCCTGATGTCTTCTGTTATTATTGCAGCTTTCAATAGCATATTATTTAGTCTCCAGGTATAGGAGTAGTTTTTGGTTTTTATTTTATTATTGATTTCTAATTGCATTCCACTATGGTCTGATAGAATACAAGGTAGTATCTCTATTTTTTTTGTATTTACAAAGAATGGTTTCTTTGTGGCATCGCTTGTGGTCTATTTTGGAGAAGGATCCATGAGCTGCTGAGAAGAAAGTATATTTGCTTGATGATGGATAAAATACTCTATACATATCTGTTAAGTCTATATCATTGATTGTATTATTTAATTCTATAGTTTCATTGCTCAGTTTTTGTTTGGAAGATCTATCCAGTGATGAAAGCAGTGTGCTGAAGTCATCCACTATTATTGTTTTTTGGTTTATTTGATTCTTCAAATTGAGAAGGGTTTGTTTGATGTACATAGATGCTCCATTGTTTGGGGCATAAATATTTAAAGTCATTATGTCTTGCTGGTGTATGGTTCCCTTAAGCAGTATGAAATGTCCTTCTTTATCTCTTCTGACTAACTTAGGTTTGAAGTTCACTTTATCTGATATGAGAATGGACACCCCTCCTTTTTTACTGAGTCTGTGTACATGGTATGTTTTTCCACATCCTTTCACTTTTAGTCTGTAGATGTCTTTTTCTACGAGATGAGTCTCTTGAAGGCAGCATATTGTTGGTCTTGTTTTTTAATCCAATCTGCCAGTCTATGTCTTTTGATTGATGAGTTTAGGCCATTACCATTCAGGGTTATTATTGAGGTATGATTTGCAATCCCAGTCATTTGGGTCTATTTTTGGTTTTTAACTTGACTTGGTTTCTCCTTTGATTGACTTTTCCATTAGGGTAGTTCCTTCCTTTGCTGACTTTTATTGTTTTTCACTTCCTCCTCATGAAATATTTTCCTGAGAATGTTCAGTAGTAGTGCAGGCTTTCTATATGTAAATTTTTTTTTAACTTTTGCTTATTATGAAAAGATTTTATGTAATAATCAAATCTGAAGGTTAGTTTTGCTGGGTATAAGATTCTTGGTTGGCAACCAATGCCTTTCAGAGCTTGAAATATATTGTTCCAGGTCCTTCTAGCTTTTAGGATCTGGGTTGAGAAATCTGCTGATATCCATATTGGTTTCCCCTTTTATGTAATCTGACTCTTCTCTCTCGCAGCCTTTAAAAACCTATCTTCATTTTGTATGTGAGGCATTTTCATTATAATGAGCCTTGGTGTGGATCTGATATAATTTTGTGCATTTGGTGTCTGTAAGTCTCTTTTATTTGATTTTCCATTTCATTCTTCTGGCTTGGGAAAATTTCTGATTTTATTTCATTGAACAGTTTGTTCATTCCTTTGGTTTGTATCTCTGTGCCTTCCTCAATTCCAATGATTCTTAAATTTATTCTTTTCATGACATCCCATAATTCTTGGAGGTTCTGTTCATGATTTCTTACTACCTTCTCTGTTTAGTCAAGTTTATTTTCAAGATTAAATATTTTGTCTTCATTGAGATTTTGTATTCCATAAAATCTATTCTGTTGGTGATATTTTCTATTGAGTTTTTTATTTGGTTTATTGTTTTTTCATTTCAAGTATCATTTTTTTTCAGAATCTCTCTCTTTATTAAAGTGTTCTTCTGCTTCCTGCATTTGCTCTTTTAGCTGTTTGTTGGGGTTATCATACATTACCTGCATTTGCTCTCTTATCTCATCTTTTGTTTTATGGATCATTTTAATTATGTGGATCTAAACTACTTTTCTGTCATTTCTACTGCCATGCTGTCATTGGATTCTATCAAAATCATCTTGGTCTGTTAGGGAAACTTTCTTCCCCTGTATTTTCATATTGTTTTTGTATATTCCCCTCTAACAGTGAAGATCTGAGGTATCACATCTTCCTCCCTTTAGGCTTATTGTGACCAAGCAGGTTTTCAATAGCTCTCCTTTAAAGAGAAGATCAATATTAACAACACCCAATAAAACAATATGCAGCTCTACACCAGATAACCCCTATAAATACATCAACAGTATTGTACTAAACAGAATGAGTTTGATTATTATCTACAGTATAACCAATAGGCTTGCAATGAGCTCTACAACTTCTATTGGTGGATGAAGAGGATGTGGAGGGGTGTAGGATGTAAGTGGTAATGAGATAAGAAGTGAGTAAATAGAGGTAACTGATCAAGGGAAGAGTGAGAGCAGGATCAAAAGAAGTTGTTCTTTGGTTTCTTCATTTTATCTGTAGAGGTCATATACATAGAAGCTTCATATACATAGAAGTGGTAAATCTCAATATCTGTCCATTTATCAGCTGGAAATCTTATGACTACCTAAAAGGAAATGTTTAGCCTTCACATTTCTCTTTTTAAATAAATAGAAATTAAAATTGCCTCTTCTGCATTTTATGAATTAATAATATAAAGGGAGACAAACATGAAAATTAGTTATAAGCTAATTTATAAACTCAGTGATATATGTTACATAACTCCCATTATTTCTGTTTTCAAGCAGAGAGAAAAAGTATTTTTTATGCTATATACTTTAGTAAATGTTTCCTAAATTGATGGGGGAGAGCCTAGAATACCAAAGTTTGATGACATAAAATTAAGGACCGTAAGTAAGCTCAAAAATTCAACAAATACTAGACTCTGTTTACTCAATTGTAAAATGGGGAATAGTAACCCTACCTCTTATTATCTCACACAGTTGCTGTAGGGCTCATTTGAAAAGAAAAAAAACTACCTAAAATGCTTTGAAAATTGTAAAGAACATCCTAATTATGAATAAAATTATAAAATTAGATTTGAAACAATACCAATTAGTTGAGGGTAATATGCCCCCTGATAACAGCAGTACCTGTATCATTTGTCTTCAGAGAGAACATGTTTTAGATTTATTTCTGATTCCTTGACCCACTAGGTAATGTTTGAGTACATCTTTTCTGAAAGCTAGAAATCTCCAGTTAAAAGACACTACTTTTGGAACATAAAAAGAGTATCACTTAAACACAATGAAATAAAACTATTGAATCATTTCCTTAGAATAGAGTCTGTTGTCCAGATTTTGGGAGGGTATGGAGGATATTCTAGTTCAAGACCTCATCCCATGTACAGACCTTTCCTTTAAGTTTAAAAGTATACACATTTTTAAATTGAGGAATAAATCAAGTATCACATGTGTGTCATTTCAGAATTTTAGAACTTGTGGAAAGCTATTATGGATTGAAGGCAAGCTAATGTTTTGGAATTAAAATTTTAAAATTAGCTTAATTAATACTTAATCTGATTGTAAAACACATTCTAATAAAGCATAATTTATTAGTCTCTATGACTATCATTATAATCAAGTTATTTAAAATGTTTATAACCTCCAATTTTTTATATCTTTTGCAGTAGTTCTTTCCCAAACCTCTGACCCCAAACAAACATCAATTTTCAATCTTTCACCATAAATTCAAATTACAGCATTACATGATAATAAAATTGTATAATATGTATACTTTTGTATCATTTTCTTAGTATAGTTTTAGATATTTTCTCATATTTGCAGAACTCAGTAGTTGTTTGTGTTTTATTTCATTGTAGAAAAATACCACAATGTATTTATCCTTGAACCAGTTGATGCACATTAGAAAGTGACTAAGGTTCTTGACTCAGAAGTAAAGCAGCTGTATCAGCTATATTAACATGTTTTTATCTCTCTTAAACATTTAAAGGATTGAAGACAAATACCCTAGACCAAATTATAGGGTTTATTTTCCTTTATTTAAAAACCTGCCAAACTGCTATAAAAATTGATTGTACTACTTCATACCATCAGTATGAGAATTCAGTGTTTTAAGTATCCTCAAGCATTATCTATTGTCATTTCCTTTGTGTTCATTATAGTTGTGTATAATGCTAATGGATTATTATTTTAGGCTCCAGTGCTTGATGATCAATGATGTTAGCATATTTTCATAGTTTATGGGTGATTCATTTACCTATTCAAATCTCTTGCTTATCCTGTTATTAGACTGCCTTCCTCCTTTATAAAAAATCATATAACTATTTATGTACTCTATAACCTAATCATTAATTATTTCTCATGAAACATATTAAAAAACAAAAATATTTCTCTTGGCCTGCTTACATAAGGTTGTTATTTTTATATTTAAATAGAGATCTTTAGTTTAAAAAACCCAACAAATGCTTACTTTTAAAATTACATATTTTATTCAATTAAAACTTTTTTGTCTTTTCTAGTTGATAAATCCATTCATATTCTCATCATGTTTCTAGTTTACTTATTCATAATCACAGCTATCTGTAGATTATTGATAATCACACCTATTTGTTGATTAATTTTTTCTGCACATTCTGAGGCTTTTTTTTTTTTACAACATAACACATTAAAATATATTGACAATCTAAGAGTCAGCATTTTGTAAATGTGGAGTGTAATTTCTTTTTTTATATTGAATCCAGGGGCATTTAACCACTGAGTCACATCCCCAGACCTTTTTGTATTTTATTTAGAAGCAAGTTCTCAGTCACTTAAGACCTTGCTAAGTTACTGAGGTTGGCTTTGAACTCACAATCCTCCTGCCACAGCCTCCCAAGCTGCTAAGATTATAGGCATGTGCTGCTACGCCCGTCCCCATTAGATTTGTTCTGGTGCTACCCAACTGTGGTTATGAGGGTGTCTCACTACGGAAGTGTGGGGATGAAGGTCAAACTCCTTACATGCCTCTACTGACACCAAAGGGCTAAAGGATAATGTTACTGTCTCATAAGAGTATTCTGCTTTCTGAGCTTTCCTTGACATGAAATTTATGGAAGGTGGAAGAAAGGAGCAAAGTGAGGTGGAAATATCCCATTATTTCAAACAAGAGTAGAAGTTTAGTTTCCTGATTTAGTCTTTGCTGGTATTGTTCAATGTGGGATCACAGTTTATTATTTGATATTTGGTTGGAATGATTATTTTCTAAAAGTATTCTGTCTTGCGTTGCTTTCTCTTTCCTGACCCATTTAATGTAGAGGACTGGCTCTGGGGGCCACTTATTTTGTCTGTGCTTGTGGGTATTTCTGTATTGCTGCTACAAGCTGGGATACTTAAGGGGAAAAAAAGCCCAAGGGACACAACATCATATCATTCCAATAATATTTTTAAGTTTTAATAAAGAAGGAATTTATAAAATATTCTACAACATGGATGAAACTTGACAACGTTGTGCTAGGTGAAATAATCTAATCATAATAGACAATTATTGTGTGTCTTTTACTTACATGAAGCACTTAGAGCAATTTAAATCAAAGGGATAGAATGTAGAATAGTGAATGCTAGGACTTAAGCCAAAATGAAGTCCAATCATGGCTACTCTTTGCTTTAGTTGTAGCACTCCCATAGGAAGAATACCTTGGAGGGATGTGAGGTAGAGCCAGTAAGCTATAATATTTCAGGCAAGAGGTAAGAGTGGAAACTAAGTTGAGAATAGATATTAAAGAAATTGAATTGATAAGACATGAGTATAGGTTTTATATTGGGTAGTTTTCCTTCCAAAAAAAAGGGAATCTGAGACAATGAGATTTATAAGACCATAAAAACAACTAACATTTAGTGAGTGCTTTTCTGTTTAGGGATGGTTTCAAGTATATCTACTCTATGTGTTTTCATTAGTATTAACATCTGTAGTAAGAAATCTCAATCTGAAAATTTTATTTCTGAAAATTTGAATAAGACCAGCAAAATCTGACATCCACCCATCCAATAAATATTGATTGCCAACTATGTTCAGGTATTATAAGAGACAGTTAGGATGTGATTATACATAAAATCATATGAAGTCTCTCCACACATGAAGTTTAAATCTACTGTGAGAGTCAGAAGAAAACCCACAAATGTAAATAAGAATTCATATAGTCATAAACAGTGATGTAAATGTTAAACTCAACTAAATAAACAACAGAGAACATGCCAGCCTTAGAAATAATGGCCTCCCAAAGTTATCATGCCCTAATCTCTAGGGTCTGTTAATTATACCTAATTTGAAAAAAAGGGTCTTGACAGATGTGATTAAATTAAAGATCTTGAAATAGAAACTATCATGGCTATTCCAGTGGGTCCAAAATGTCTGTGTCCTTAGGAGAGACAGGTGATGTTTTACACACAAAGAGGCAACATGATCATTGAAGCAGAGACTGGAGTGATGTGGCTACAAGTCAAGGAATGTCAGCAGCCCTCAGAAGCGGGAGGAAGCAAGGAATTAGTTTGCCCCTATAACCTTTGATGGGAATGAACTTTGACTTCGGCCCAGTGATACTTTTAGCTCTGTATCTGTAAGGAAATAAAATAGAGGGAGGGCAAGAAAAAAAGAGGAAGAAAAAAGATTAGGTTTTCACTGTGAAATTTCATTTAGCTATATATTTATGGTCTATAAAATTTTCTATATATGTTATATTTTAATACAAATTTACCTTTAAAATGTTATAAGAAACTTAAGAAAGGTTAGAACTGAAACAAAATTATTGTATTATCGATGACCCTAAACATGTACCATTTAGTTCTAATAGTCATAAAACTCAAAATGCCCTAGGATGAAAACAGTGATAAGGGGAGACTACAGAAACATCAGTCTCATTTACCTGTGGAAACAGAACACATTAAAAAGAGTATACTTTGGATCCCTGGGGGGAAATTGTATTGTAAATATCCCATAGTATGTTTCATTTATTTGTTTACTACATTTATTTCTCCCATTAAATGAATATCTTCCCCTTTATGTAATGGCTTATTTTTTTTTTTTTTACAGGTTGGTTCTTTTTTTTCTTCTCTCTTTTTTTTATCACCCACCTTGTATGAAGCTCAGTAGTCTATTGTTCTCAAAATGTTCACAAATATCCTATTGATGTGTGTTTTATTATTTCAAAAAGTATTAATGTCTGATTTGTAAGATAGCAATTTGCATGTTCACTGTTTATTCTGATTTTAAAGCTTAATACAAGACTTTATTGTTTTTCTAGCTTCTTTTGCCTCTATGAGATCAATTTGTATTTCAAAATAGTGGTAGGTGGCAAATTATTTTGTTGTTTTGTGTATATTTATGTTGTTGATACTTTAAATCCTCTGTTGTCAACAAATCCCCCTGTACTGGTTTATTTTCTTCAAAGTTTATCATCAAGTTGTAGTTTATATATGACTTTTTGATATTAGTTCTTAAAATACTTTGTAACATTCAGTTTTATAATTGTATTATTCTTTAAGCACAATCACCTGTTTAATAAGTGGTATAGTTTTAGCTATGCCTTCTTTCACATTTTTTGCAAAATACCTGATTCTTGATTGGGATAAAGGAGTAGCCTTGGGTGGGGGGCAACTCTCAGAGGAACAAATGTATACACAAAAGTTAGGGACTTTTTCCTGCTTCTATGGGAAATATAAAGGCTCAGATAAGAATTGTTTGAAAAATTTAATCAATATGTACAGAAAATTCAAATAATTTTTAATTATTTCTATGAGTTTCCAATTCTTTTTCCTTGTTTTTTTCCCCAACATGAATTTATCTTACACAGACAATTGTTGAAACTCTCTGCTAATAATTCAGCAACTATAATTCTACAGAAGGAAAAAAATAGTCTGAGTCTTCGTAAAGTATCATGAAAATTTTTAAAAAATCAATTGATAAACACATATTGAACTAGTCACTGCCTATTCTAATCCATTCAGGTGCTATAATAAAATATCACAGGGTAAACAGCTTCTATACAACAGAAATTTATTCCTCACAGTTCTTGAGGCTGAAAGACCAAGATCAGAATGTGGGCAGGTTTGGTGACTGGGCCTGGGTTCTTCACAGTGGAATCTTCTTCCTGCAACTTCATGTGGCAGAAAGAGATAAGGCAGCTCTGTGTGTCTTTTTAAAAAGGGTGTTAAGCCCATTCATGAATGATTTGCCCTCATCACCTAATAATCTCTATCATCCAAAAGGGCTCAGACAATCTGTAACACAAAAAAGGCATTTACTTGATGTATTAGAATTGCAACACAGGTTCCAGGATTCCAGCAGAAACCAGGATGTGTCTCCTTAGGGAAAGTTAGGTGGTCCTCTTAATGGCAAAATCAAGTTTAAGTGGGTTACATAGGTTGTTTGTCAAGAATTATGATTGGAGGATGCATTTACCTCTAGAGCTCATTGGTCTGGCATACAGCAGCTTAGACCACATTATTATTCTGGGGAAAAGTTCAATTTATATAATCCTACCTTAATTATAGTTTTTAGAGAATAACTTTCTTTCAGCACATCAGTGGGTTCATAGAATGGTCACTGTAACACAAGATGGAGTCTAGATAACAAAATGGAGTCCCTGCATTCAACTTGTTCAGATCTTCCGAAGACACGTGTCCTAATATCATCACATTGATTATTAGGTTGTAACATATATTAATTTGGAGGGGCTGCACAAGCATTGAGAAGATAGTACTATAGCCAGTTGCGATGATGTATATGTATAATCCCAGCAGATCTGGAGGCTAAGACAGGAGGATCACAAGTTCAAGGCCACACTCAGCAACTTAGCAAGGTCCTAAGCAACTTAGTGAGAACCTATCTCAAAAAACAAGAACAAAAAAAATTAAACAATGGGTTGGGGATGTCGTTCAGTGGTACCTAGGTTCAACCCTGGTACCAAAAATGGAAGGAAGGAAGGAAGGAAGGAAGGAAGGAAGGAAGGAAGGAAATAAATTAGTGTCTTTGTAATATACAATAAGCCACAGAGCTGGTGTTTCTGATGCTTGAAATAATAATTTAGTAGAGAAAAATAAACATGCTTTTAGAAATAGCACTAGGAGCTCGGAATGCATTTTTGGCAGCCCAGCCTAGAAAGAGCAACATCCTAGAAGTTTAACTTGAGCACACATCAAGCTTCTAGCCAGAAATGCTGAAGCCAGAAATGAGGATAGGCACTTAGGATAAATAGGTGATTGGGTCGAATAAAGAAAATGGAGGTCAGTATGGATCCTGGAAATTGGAGATTAGAGCGCTAAGGTCTCCAGAGCCCTTAGATGACCAAGTTTACCTGCTTATACTACTACTGCTCCCAAAACATTGGAGACAGGGAATTACTAATTAATGCCTCTGGGCTGCTACCTGCCTGGATCCCTCCATTTGGCCCTTCCCACTGCCTGTCTGCTTCTCACCTTTTGGCCTTCCCACTGGTATCTCCTGGGCCTAGTCAGGTAGGCAAGAAGGAGAGGATAAGTGGGGGGAGAGCAGGAGAACAAAGGAAACTTTAGTTTCTCTCACTTCTGGGGATACCAGAATACCAGCCATGGCCCCTTTCTCCCTCCCAGGAGAAGTCTGTGTTACTACCTTTAAATAAAACCTGCTTTATATGCTTGCCTCAGTGTGCTGCTCTAATGTTCAAATATCAACATTTGAGGAAGCAGAACTCATCTCTGATAACTGGTGATATCAATGCAATTCCATTCAGGCACTGAAAGGTCAAGACCTTCTTTCTTATTCATTTTCCCAATATACTCTCAGAAGTGTGAGCAGAGAAATAAAACCCAAAATGATTTTGTATGAAAATACATATATATATTATATACATATGTAATATATATTATATAATAATTTATAATCATTGTTAATCCATGACACTATCAGTAATGATCACTTGAAAAGAAAGTGAGAATATTATTTCACTGTCATGTAATTATTCTCTTGCAGTTCTTCCAAACCACAACTCCATGAAAGGTAGAAGAATAGTTGGAACAAAGAAAGACATCGAGTGCTATGGGAGTTCATAAGAAAAGTGGTTTCCTCCCCCTATAAGTCCAAGCATTTTCATATAAAAGGGCTATTCTTAAGGAATATGAAAAATTTAAACATAGAAAAGAGGGAAGGAAAGCTATATTATTTCTGGCAGAGCAAACTTCTACACAAAAGCATGAATTCTCAATGACTGGAGGCCAGTGTAACTACCCTCCAGAAGATACAAAGAGGAATGCAAACATAACTGTGGAAATCTATCCTAGATCAATTGTGGAGACTTACTGTATTTGTTACTTAGTTTGCTCTCATATAAAAACTACTATCTTATTCTTCCTTTGGGTTAATTGAAGATATAGTAAAAGAGAAACTTTTATTGTATTTACCATAGAAAAATGTTGTTTTTATATCAATGCTTTAGTGCTTTCTGGTCATAAATAGCAGTATATAATTTTGTTATATTTGCAGAGTATGAAAGATAATCTCCACTACGGTAAAATTTTTGGAAAAACATAAAATCATTTAATTGTAAACATTTTATCTGACTAATCATGTATGAATCTATAGATTTGGATACTACTGGATTGATTATGATATGCCATGAGTATGTAATTCATTTTTAGTAAAGTTAGGTGCATATTTTCCCTAGATTTTGTACTGCTTTGGAAGTTTGAGAAAAAAATGGAAGGTCACCAGACCTTCTTATTTCATTCTAATTGTAATTTATTATAGCTCTTTCATTGGGAATACTACTAAAACTTTATCTTATTGGTATATACAAGAAAAATGAAAGCATACTGACACATTGACATATTTATGAGAATCATTGAAGGAAATAATCACAATTCACACATTTTTCACCAGTTTCAGTGTTAGTATGTGTACATGCTCACATGTACATATATTTAAATCAAGCATTTCATGTTGAGTTGTTTAAGACACTGAAGGAATTTAAATCCACTTGCTATCCTTTCTGTCCCCAGCACAGAATCGTGTTTTCTCTGTCTATCATGATGGGGGAGAAAGCTAAAGAGATAGAAAGGTCATGGTCTTGGGAGCTGCAGAGAAAGAAGACCAATGACTTATCACATACAAACAAATCACCAAAATATATGATATTTTTAATCTGTATAAGTTGATAGCCAGTGATTGCTTAGGAACCATCCAAGGCATGTAGCATATTTACTTAGAATTCTTCTTTAGTGATAAACAGAATATAGACTGTAATTTAAAAAAAAAATCTGTCACTATTTATTGAAAGCAACAAATAAGGAAAGGGATAATTCAAAGAATGTCATAACTTTACCCTTTCACACTAAAGTTGCCTTTTAAAAGAATGGATCACCTTCGCATATTTGTTGAATTTTCCATTTTGTCCTATTAAATGTACTATTTATGTGTCTTATCACATTAAGTTTATTTTCTCTATCCAAATTCAAAACACTTCTTCTTGAAAATAACATTTTGTTTAAAGTAAGCTAATGAGATTTTCTGAAATTAATCATGGAATAAGGTGTCAGGGAGGGGAAAGAAAATGATTTGAGTCATGGGTGGATGGAAGGAAAACAAAAAGTTTTTAAAGAGTCCAGGGAGTTAAAGCCGTGATTCATACACAGAACATAGAGTGATGGGAGGCTATCAACCTACTGAGACTACAGCCTTACTAAATTTGCATTTTTTCTTCCAAGGAAGAGCATAGCAATCTATTACTCATGACCTTAACTTCAATCTGGTCATGAAATGAAGAGTGAACAAATCAGGCATTACTTCACCCTATCCTGCAATTTTGTGGATGTGTGGCTATTTTTAAGTCAAGGAATACTTTCAGGAGTTAAATTTTAGAAATTTTAAAAGAAACATTATTTTTTAAATTCACTATCTTTTGGATAACTATTCAAATCATAAAGAAAATACCCTGAGAAGATTTTTTTTAAAATAAAAATAAAGTTTGTTTTGCTCAAAACTAATATCCCATAGGATGGACAGGGAGGAGTAGAAGCAAATCTGATTTTAAGTTTTATATTTTACATATCAAATATATTTTACTTTTATGAATATTGAATACTATTTATTTTCAAAGGATCAGTTAACTTTAGATTCTCAATTATCTACTTGTGGATATCATACCATAGTTGGTCTTGTTTTTAAATGTGATTTCAGAATCTTCATATGTTGAATTCTTTTTTATAATGGCATATATTATTAAGGACAATATTGTGTTACAATCTTCATCCCCACCTTTTATTCCCAACGAAGGGAATGTTCTTTAACGTCTTAACACCCAATAAAAGAGCTGTTGCTGTTGCCTTATCTCCAAATGTGTGAAAGCCAACTCTATTTGAGGCATTAGGCTTCTCTGAGTCTGAAGAGGAGACTAGGAGCAAGGTAGTAGAGATTGATGTCTTAAAGAAATGAGAAGAGAATTTCATTCCTGAACAGCAGCACCCAAGTACAAACAGCTGGGCTAGGGATTCTACCACAACCACTTACATGTGAGGCAAAAGTAAACACAGTACTCACTACAGAAAAAGATGGACTATGCAAATATCCAGAATATATATAAAAAGATGCTGAACTCAATTAGTTGCCAGAATCATGCAACTTCAAATTTATTATTTCTTTTTTTTTCCTTTTTAGGCTTCATGTATTTATTACCTTCAATTGTATCTTTTTTAATTAATTAATTTCTTATCTTTTAATTTTTTACAGACTGCATTTTGATTCATTATACACTACACACTCATCAGAATGCAAATTAAAAAAAAACTCATACAATATGTTGTTTCAGAGGTGGAATAAAAGAAATTCACAATATTGGAAGGATTGTAAATTTGGAAAACTACTGTCCACATCTACTGCATGCATCATATGATCCAGCAATTCTACTCCAAGGAGTATGCCCAACAGAAATCCATCTATTGTCTCAAAAACAGGTTTAAAGCAATCACTTTAGCACTGTTATCATAACCCCAAACCAGGAATCCAAACATCTTTTACTAAGCAATGGATAACCAAATTATGCTATGCACATGGATAAAAACAGCTATGAGAATGAACTGTAACAATACAGAAACATGAATAAATCTTGTAAACAAATGTTGAGTTAAAGAAGACAGACCCAAAATAGAGTTTTCTGTATGGTCTTAACTTTTTTTGCTGTTGTTGTTTGATTCATTCTGTTATTTTTTTCCCTTTCCCCTCCCACCCCTCTTTTCCCTCTATACAGTCATTCCTTCCTCCATTCTTACCCCCCTCCCTAGCCCTAACTCTAACCCTAACACTAACCCCTCCCACCCCCCATTATATGTCATCATCCACTTATCAGCCAGATCATTCTTAACTTTTTAGAAAATGAAAAACAGGAAAACCAATCTATGGTATTAGAAGCCAATATGTAGCTTTGGAATGAGACAGAGACTGAATGAGGCAGGACGGGTGGGACTTAGGGCTGGTTCCTATACTGGGTTAATTTTGCACAGGTAGATTGTTCTGTGGAAGTTCTTTGAGATATACCAAAATAATTTATTAACTTACCTTTGGTTTTTCTTTGGTGTTGCTTTATTTAAAATGAGTTTACTTTAGAACATAATTGTTTAAAAAATAATAGCTTCTGCTTCCAACTATGAGTCAAGTTCTAATCTGCAAATCCATAACAGCAGATTCATTCTTTAAAAATTTCATATTTGTAAATTATTTCATATTTGTAAATCCATAACAGCAAATTCATTCTTTAAAAATTTCATATTTATAAATTATTTACCAAAAGATATATTGCTATTTCCCTTTGGACACTGAAGTGTTCCTTTCCATCAGAGAATTTTAATAAAATATACTTTAAGGGTATATCTTTAGTTATTATTGGATAATATAAACACTGTACTTCTACCTTCCCATAAAACTTTCTAGCCAATTAAAAAAAATTATTAACTAGCCCACCTTGGGGGGAGATAGTTCAATGATATCACCCTTGACTAGAATGTGCAAAGTCCTCAGTTCCATCTCCAGCACCACACACAAAACAAAACAAAAAAACCCAAATGATCAGCAAATATCAATTTAGCCAGCTGTGATGGTATATGACTGTAATCCCAGTGACTGAAGAGACTGAGGCAAGAGGATTGCAAGTTCAAACCAGCTTCAGCAACTGAGTAACCCTATTTCAAAATTAAAAAATACAAAGGGCTGTGAATGTGGCTCAGTGGTTAAGTGACTCTCGGTTCAATACCCAGTATCAGAAAAAGTAAAATATCCACTTTCAGAGAACTAGAGACAGGCAGAGAGAGAGAAAATACCTAAGCCCCTCCCATGTATTCTCTTCTATGATATTTAAATCACATTTTGATTTGATTTGATCTAAGCCTTATTAAATTGAATGATGCTGACTGAGCAAATTCAAAGAAGGTAGGAAGAGGTAAAATACTGGAAAAATTGCACACCATTTCAAACAATTTCAAATATGCAACCTGTACAGAATATTATGCATATATAATATATACAATTTATATATATATATATTTTACATACACACATCTATATATGTATATATATAATATATATATATGTATGTAAATATTTTAATTGTGGAAGATCCACAGAATCCAGCTAGGAAAGTCTTCAGCAAGCAACAATAACATTGAATTTTGAAGGGAAGAACAAACATTGTTTATGAATCATTTCATTAAGTAGATTTCAACAGCTTCCTACTACTCTGAAAATCAATCAATCTCTCCCCCACCGCTCTCTGTCTTGCTCGTATTCTTGGTAATCACCATTCTAATTGGGGTGAGATGGGATCTTAGTGTAGTTTTGTTTTGCAATTCTCTTATTACTAAAGATGGTGAACATTTTTTCATATGTTTGTTGATTGCTTGTAGATCTTCTTCTGTGAAGTTTCTATTCATTTCCTTAGCCCATTTGTCGATTGGACTATTTGCATTCCTGGTGTTGAGTTTTTTGAGTTCTTTATAGATTCTGGAGATTAGTGCTCTATCTGAAGTATGAGTGCCAAAGATATTCTCCCACTCTGTAGGTTCTCTCTTCGCTTGCTGATAGTTTCCTTTGCTGAGAGAAAACTATTTAGTTTGAATTAACCCAGTTATTGATTCTTGCTTTTATTTCTTGTGCTATGGGAGTCCTGTTAAGGAAATCTGATCCTAAGCCAACAAGTTAAAGATTTGGACCTACTGTTTCTTCTATAAGATGCAGGGTCTCTGGTCTGATTCCAAGGTCCTTGATCCATTGTGAGTTGAGTTTTGTGCAGGGTGAGATATAGGGGTTTAGTTTCATTCTGCTGCATATGGATTTCCAGTTTTCCCAGCACCATTTGTTGAAGAGGCTATCTTTTCTCCATTGCATATTTTTGACACCTTTGTCTAGAATTAGAAAATTGTATTTATTTGGGTTTGTGTCCGTGTCCTCTATTCTCTACCATTGATCTACCTGTCTATTTTGGTGCCAATACCATGCTGTTTTTGGTACTATTGCTTTGTAGTATATTTGAATTCTGGTATTGTGATACCCCGTTTCATTTTTCCTGCTAAGTATTGCTTTAGCTATTCTGGGTTTCTTATTCTTCCAGATGAATTTCATGATTGTTTTCTCTATTTCTGTAAGGTACATCATTGGGATTTTAATAGGAATTGCATTGAATCTGTATAGCACTTTGGTAGTGTGGCCATTTTGACAATATTAATTCTGCCTATCCAAGGACATGGGAGATCTTTCCATCTTCTAAGGTCTTCCTCAATTTCTTTCTTCAATGTTTTGTAGTTTTCATTGCAGAGATCTTTTACCTCTTTGGTTAGATTGATTCCCAAGTATTTTATTTTTTTTGAGGCTTTTGCAAATGGGGTTGTTTTCCTCATTTCCCTTTCAGCTGTTTCATCACTTGCATATAAAAATGCGTTAGAAGTGACTCAAGAACAAAAGCAAAGATTCAATGGTTAATTATTATATTAAGTAAACATGTTAAAATTTTAAAAAATGCA
The DNA here is from genome assembly GCF_902686445.1 of Sciurus carolinensis. Classification (NCBI taxonomy): domain Eukaryota; kingdom Metazoa; phylum Chordata; class Mammalia; order Rodentia; family Sciuridae; genus Sciurus; species Sciurus carolinensis. The sequence continues at coordinate 165,764 of NW_025920312.1, read as the reverse complement.
TTAGATTTATGCATGATGATTTTATAACCTGCTATTTTGCTGAATTCATTGATGAGGTCTAGAAGTTTTCTGGAGGAGGTTTTTGGATCCTCTAAATATAGAATCATGTTATTAGCAAATAGTGACAGCTTAAGTTCCTCTTTTCCTATTCGTATCCCTTTAATTTCTTTATTCTGCATAATTTCTCTGGCTACAGTTTTGAGGACAATGTTGAATAGAAGTGGTGAAAGAGGACATCCCTGTCTTATTCCCGTTTTTAAAGGGAATGGTTGCAGTTTTCCTCCATTATGTTGGCCATGGGCTTAGCATAAATAGCCTTTACAATGTTCAGGTATGTTCCTACTATCCATATTTTTTCTAGTGTTTTGAGCATGAAGGGGTATTGTATTTTGTCGAATGCTTTTTTGGCATCAATGGAAATAACCATATGATTCTTTTCCTTAAGTCTATTGACATGATGGATTACATTTATTGATTTACAGATGTTAAACCATCTTTGCATTCCAGGGATGAACCCCACTTGATCGAGGTGCACAATTTTCCTAATATGTTTTTGGATATGGTTTGCCAATATTTTGTTAAGGATCTTTGCATCTGTATTCATCAAAGATATTGGTCTAAAATTTTCGTTCCTTGATGTGTCTTTGCCTGGTTTGGGTATGATTGTGATATTAGCTTCATAGAATGAGTTTGGTAGGGTACCCTCCTTTTCTTGCCTGGAATACTTTGAGAAGTATTGGAATGAGTTCTTCTTTGAAGGTCTTGTAGAACTCAGCTGAGAATCCATCTGGTCCAGGACTTTTCTTGGATAGTAAATTTTTATTGGCTTCTTCTATTTCATTGCTTGATACTGATGTGTTTAAATTGTGTATGTCCTCCTGGTTCAGTTTGGGAGGAGCATATGTCTCTAGAAATTTGTCTTCAGTAGTTTCTATTTGGTTGGAATACAGATTTTCAAAGTAGCTTCTCATTATGTTATGTATCTCAGTGGTGTCTGTCATGATATTTCCTTTTTCATCATGAATTTTAGTAATTTGATTTTTCTCTCTCCTTCTGTTTGTTAGTGTGGCTAAGGATTTGTCTATTTTGTTTACTTTTTCAAAGAACCAACTTTTCCTTCTGTCAATTTTTTGAATTGTTTCTTTTGTTTCAATTTCATTGATTTCAGCTCTGATTTTAAGTATTTCCTGTCTTCTACTACTTTTGCTGTTCTTCTGTTCTTCTTTTTCTAGGGCTTTGAGCTGTAATGTTAGGTCACTTAATTATTGACTTTTCATTCTTTTCTGGAATGCATTCCCTGCAATGAATTTTCCTCTTAGTACTGCTTTCATAGTGTCCCAGAGATTTTGATATGTTGTATCATCATTCTCATTGACCTCTAAGAATTGTTTTATATCCTCCCTGATGTTTTTTGTTATCCATGTTTCATTCAATAAAATATTATTTAGTCTCCATGGGTTGGAGTAATTTATGTTTTTTATTTGGTCATTGATTTCTACTCTCAGTCCATTATTATCTGATAGAACACAAGGCAGTATCTCTATTTTTTTGCATCACCTAAGGGCTGCTTTGGGGCATAACATATGGTCTATTTTCGAGAACGTTCCATGTGCTGCTGAGAAGAAAGTGAATCCACTCGTTGATGGATGGAATATTCTATATATGTCTACTAAGTCTAGGTTATTGATTCTGTTATTGAATTCTATGGTTTCTTTGCTTGGTTTTTGTTTGGAAGTTCTATCTAGTGGTGACAGCGGTGTGTTAAAATCACCAGAATTATTGTGTTGTGGTCTATTTGATTCCTGAAATTGAGAAGGATTTGTTTGATGTACAGGGATGCACCATTATTTGGGGCATAAATATTTACTATTGTTATGTCTTCCTGATTTATGGTTCCCTTAAGCAGTATGAAATGTCCTTCTTTATCCCTTCTGACTAACTTTGGCTTGAAGTCCTCTTTATCTGATATAAGGATGGAAACCCCTGCTTATTTTACTGAATCCATGTGTGTGGTAGTTTTTTTCCCATCCTTTCACCTTTAGTCTGTGGATGTCTTTTTCTATGAGATGAGTCTCTTGCAAGCAGCATATTGTTGAGTCTTTGTTTTTAATCCATTGTACAGTCTATGTCTTTTGATTGATGACTTTAGGCCATTAATGTTCTGGGTTATTATTGAGATATGATTTGTATTCCCAGTCATTTGAGCTTCTTTTTGTTTTTTTAACTTGGCTTGGTTTCCCCTTTGAGTGGTTTTTCTCTAAGGTAGTTCCTCCCTTTGCTGACCTACATTGTTGTTTTGCATTTCCTCCTGATGTAATATTTTGTTGAGAACAGTCTGTAGCACAGGCTTTCTATTTGTAAATTCTTTTAACTTTTGTTCTATCATGGAAGAATTTTATTTCATCTTCAAATCTGAAGGTAAGTTTTGCTGGGTATAGCATTATTGAATGGCAATCATGTTCTTTCAGAGTTTGAAATACGTTGTTCCAGGTCCTTCTAGCTTTTAGAGTCTGGATTGAGAAGTCGGCTGCTATCCGTATTGGTTTCCCCTATATGTAATCTGATGCTTTTCTCTCATAGCCTTCAAAATTCTAAATTTATTTTAAATGTTAGGTATTTCATTATAATGTGCCTTGGTGTGGATCTGTTGTGATTTTGTGCATTTGTTGTTCTGTAAGTCTCATGTGTTTGATTTTCCATTTCATTCTTCAGGTTTGGGAAATTTTCTGATATTATTTCATTGAATAGGTTGTTCATTCCTTTGGTTTGTATCTCTAAGCCTTCCTCAATCCCAATAATTATTAAATTTGGTCTTTTCAGGATGTCCCATAGTTCTTGGAGATTCTGTTCATGATTTCTTACCATCTTCTCTGTTTTGCCAACTTTATTTTTGTCTTCATTGTCTGAGATTCTGTCTTCCAAGTGGTCTAGTCTTTTGGTGATGCTTTCCATTGAGTTTTTTATTTGGTTTACTGTTTCCTTCATTTCAAGGATTTCCATTTGGATTTTTTTGAGAATATGTATCTCTTTGTTGAAATGATGTTTTGCTTCCTGCACTTGCTCTTTCAGCTTATTGGTATTATCAATCATTGCCTGCATTTGCTCTCTTATCTCATCCTTTGCTTCATGAATCATCTTAATCATGTATAATCTGAAGTCCTTTTCTGACATTTCTTCTAAAATACTCTCATTGGATTCTATTACTATAGAATCTAGATTTGTTTGGATCATTTTCTTCCTTTGTTTTTTCATGTTGTTCATGTATCTTCACTTCTAGCTGTGCAGATCTGGGGTATTGCAGATTTCTCCCTATAGGCTTACAGTGGCCCTATAGGTTTCCAAAACCCTTTATTTAAGGGGAGATCAATATTAGCAGTGCCCAATTCAGACACTATGCAATCGTAGACCAAATAGCCCCTACGTGAGGACAATAACAAAATTGTCATAATAAACAGAATGAGTTAAAATATTATCTTCAATAAAACAAATAGATTTGCAATAAGGTCTGCAGTTTCTAATGGAGGACAAAGAGGATGCAGAGGGATGTAGAATGTGGCTGTTTATGGGATACAAAAAGAATATACAGAAGTTCTAGGTAATAGAAAGGGTGAGAGTGTAATCAAAAGAAATTGGATGTTAGCATACAAAAAAGGGAGAAAGAGACTCTGAAGGAACAGGTAAACAAAAGGAAAAGACAGCAAGAAAAGTTAAGAAATAAAAACAAATTTTTTCAATAAGGTGAAAAAAGAAAATTTACAGTATAACAGTCATATAGTAATGAAACCTCCCAGTTTTCAGTAGAGTGATGCATGAGAGGTACCTGACAATGAGCTTCAAGTCTCCAGCAGGCGTCTCAGGATGGGTTTTGCCCCACCTAAAGATCGGAGCTACAGCTTCCAGGATTATCCAAGATGGCCGCCCTGGCTTCCAAATGTGTTGGCAAATAGGGAGCTGCAGCTCAGGGTGTGGCCATGTTCAGCAGGAGGTCCTGCAGTTGGTCAGGCAGTGGTCCTGGAGGTCAGGGTGTGTTTGATGTGGTTGTGGAATCCTGGAGGCCAGGTACAGTCAGGTCTTGGGTCCCGGTGATATGGCGCAGTCAGTTGGTCTGGGGGTCCTGGCAGCAGGGAGCAGTCAGTAGATGTGAGGGCCCCAGAGGCAGGGAGTGATCATTCGGACTGAGGGATCCTGGAGATGGGGCTCAGTCAGTCTGGCCAGGGGTCCTACGGGGCCTGGCTGTTGTCTCAAAATGATGGCAGCCACGTGTAATCAAACCTGCATATACTGTAACAGTGAACTTCCAGGCAACAGCAGGCATCTGGTGCTCTACTGGTGGTCCGCAATCAGTTTGCTGACTGTTGTCCGAAGATCGGAGGTGAACCTCGTGTGTTGGGTGATGGATAGGTGTAAGGCAGGTGATGGACAGACGAGAGGCAGGCAAATGGCGGATGATAGGCGACTGACAGTGAGCAATCAAGAAACAGATATCCTCTGCTTGAAACTGGAATTACAGAGTGAGAAGGAATGCAGCCTCCCTCTAGTCCACCATCTTGGTTCTCCCAGCCCCACCTTTTGATACCAACACCTTGGAGGCTAGGATTTTAAAGTATAATTTGGGTAGGACACAAACATTCAGATGTTTTATTGATCACCAATTTTATTGATACCAATTTTATTGATCACCCTGTAATTTCACCTGGAAATTTCAAACATATTACTGTTTTTCAGTGTTGATCCTTCATGAGCAATTCTATACTTTCTTAAAAATTTTTTCTTCATTCTTCATGTCAAAGGAATAAGCACAATTCCTGAAGATATGCAACTATCTTCCCTCTAATTTCAATACTGGTAGTAATTTACAAATAACCTCCAACTCACTTCTAATATAAGAGTGGAAACAATTTGACTTAGAAAAGAAGATGCTGTGCTTTGGTTGCCAGGGAAATAGTAGTGAGAGTGGAGGACAAACAAGATAAAATCATTAAAAAAAAAAAAAAGGAGTGAGACAACTGTTTTGGCAGAGGCTAATCCTCAGCCCCATGTGTTTAACTGTTTTGTTGACTCCTCCATGTATGATTGGGGTGATTTACTACCTCCTGCTTTTCTATAACCATGATAAAAAGCATCCCTTCCTTCCTTTCAAACATCGGCCCACAGACATGTGAAGCAATGAATGAGTCGAAGTTAGTAGATTTTTAAAACAGAGGAAAATATAGTCAGATGCAGATTTCTTTTCTGATTTTTCTTTTTTAAGGTCACTGTGGCCCTTGAGAAAATGGTTTCATATTACTGACTTTCTTCACATTAAGGGAAGAAATTGTCAGTGTTTAATCATTGATGCTACTAGCTTTAACAATATGTAAAATAAACTTATAACTGATTTGTTTAGCAATTGACCCAAAGTATTTTTATATTGATCTATATATGCCCTGAGTTCAAAATAAGGATACTTTTATAACATTAATTTAGAAAAAATAGTCTAAGCATTTTCAAAAAATCCTTTAAATAATGTTTAAAATGTCAGTAATTTGACTTTCTTTTTTGGGATGCACAAGCACAGAGAACTGTGCAATCGAATATAGTAGAAATCCTCTTGCTTGTGATGACAGACTTGGTTTTCTGTTAATTTACCACACTCTGGGCTTTTGAATCTATAAATACTATTATTAGATGCAAACAATGAATATTTCTCATTAATACGGGTAAATATTATTTGGGCATGTAACACATCTATCTATATAGATTTTCAATAATTCTAAAAGACTATCTTTTCAATGACATATTGCTGGGGTACATTAACTGTTTGTGGCAACTGATGGAAGTATTAGACAATGTAGAGACATCAAACAGGAATCCCTGACACAACCTTAATGCTATTGTGTTTTCTTGGCCTCTTCTAAAGTCACTTTTATGCCTCTAAGGTAATCAAACCAAGTTATAAGGACAAGTACAGATTCAGGGAATGAATAAAAAGGAAATACTTTTGATGAGAGAAGGTGTGAACTATGATGGACTGTATTTTCATTTGTGCACAGTTGTCACTTCTTTTACTTAGAAAATATTGTCACCGCCATCCTGCTGCATCTATTTCCTGCCACTTCGACACTTGACACAGTCTGTTGGAATAAAGGACTCAACACTTGACACGGTTCTGTTGATCGTCCTCCCTCTTGGGGGCCGTAGGTGTGGCATGTCTCCATGTGTAGTTGCTGTCTGGGAATGTATTTCCTGTTGCTGTGCACAGATTTATAATTTATATGGGCCGATCCGCTGAATGTACCACCACAAGCCATATAGGAAAAGATAGTATTTATTAAGACATAATAAAGTACATACAAAAGGAAAACCATCCCAGGTAGCATACCAACTCAGCACAGGAGAGACATCATGGGCATTTTGCAGCATACATAACCAAAGAAAGCAGTCTTGTCACCTTTGAGTTCTTCTCATCTCTCTTAAATACACTAAACATATAAAAGTTATTGCCTGGAGCCACTGGGCTCAGTGCCACCAGTACGTTTGGTCTCCAGACCTGGATCTGTCTGGAGCCTGGCCTTGAGAGCAGAAACCAGATGTCTTTAAGGTTTTTTTGTTTTGTTCTCGGGCAGAGAGCTTATCTGTCCTTGAACGGGGGCACTGCCAGACCACTAAGTTTCTCATGCAAGTTGTTTACTCCTTGCCCTGATTTCACTTTTTGAAAACACTCTTAAACAAGACTCCAACTTTCTCTACATTTTGGCCCTAGGATTATTTAAGAGGGTAAGTAAAGGAAAGTCACTATCATTGCACGATATATTTGTTTGATTCGATGATACATTTGACAATTACATATGCATAATATGATTAAAATGCCAACAATACAGAAGATTGGAGGAAAAACAGCTGAAAAGTATTTAGAAGCACTAGCACTAGAAAATAAGAAATCAGACCAATTATGATTAGTGTCCTCAGTTATTACATTTGACAAATCAGTTAACTTATTGGAAACAATAGTTGTGGCTATTTGGTTCTCTGCTAGAGAACGTTTATTATGCTGTAGATATTGATGCAATAAATTTGAATGTGTTAAGATAGTAGGTAGGGATACGTAAATATAAATATCTGGCATTGGTAAGGAGGTAGGATTCCAAGTAATATTAAGTTCTTTATTAACATCAGGAGATAAATAGAATGTTTCTCCAGTCCAATACAAGATTTCCACATCTTTTGAACATCCCACAAAAGGAGAGGATAAATTCATTCATTGTTATTCAGTACCATTATTATTTACCATACAAATATGTTGAGGCTCAATTTCATATAGTAGGGTAAAATTTTGTAGAGGATACAATGTCCATAAACAAATATTAGTAGAGTGCTGTAACAAACAGGATTCCATTATGCTGGTTAATCCTTGACATACAGGCCCATGGGTGGTGGAAATGCAATCTATTAATTTATAAGTTATATTCTGTTCATCAACATGAGTCCCTTCAACTTGGGGCAACATTATATAATTTTCATGGATTATTGTTAAAACATGAAAAGAACATAAAATCTTATAACTTTTTACCAAATAGGTAAAGTTCCAGTACACCAAGCAGGGGTACAATCCACTGCAATGGGGGAAGCCATTTGAGCTCCAGGGGGAAGCAGATATTCCCAGATATTACTATGTCCTTGTTGAATTAATCTTTGTGCCCTTTCCTTTTGGAGGTTAATAAATAACATTTGAATATTACAACTAGTCCAATTTAACCATGCATTAATATTAGTATCTACTTTATATTGTTCCACTTGGGAAGTATTAAATATTCATAACATTTGCTCTTGATAGGTTAAGGTATTTTGATGAGGAATAATACTAGTAGGCAACCATTGAGCATTTAAATTTACACTTTGAGTTATATATTTTCCAGTATTTCATAGACGAGAAGATAATACTTCTAAGTCTATGGAATTTGCAATTCCTATCCCAGACCCTAATCCTCCTAATAAAATATCATACCAGGCCCTTCTTCTTCGGGTACATAAGGGAGTCGGGGGAAAAGAAACATTAAAATGTATAAATAACTTATTAGCTAAGAAACTTACATTACTACAAGTATGGGGCACTCATACTAGTTGTGGAGCATTAATCTCAGGCTTGTTATTAATAGAATACCATATATAATCAACCCATACTCCTCATCCCTTAATATTTGTTCCATTACTGCATAGAATAAAGGCAGAATATTAACATTAAAAGTGAAATCCTTAGTGCCATTGATACTGTAATTATTTATGGCTTGTGTCAAATGATATCTATATTTGAATTGCAATTTTAATGTGGAAAATTCACAACATCTTATTAATACTTTAGAGGTAATATTTACTTGTATTTCATTACTACTGCAGAATATTAACCAATATACACAGGTGATTTTCCCTTCCATCCAGTTATGTTTTGTCCACTTACAGTCACATTAGCAAAGTTACATTTTTTATTAGTTGAGCAGGTAAAATCATCCTGTGTCCTATTGCCTATGTCGTTCCTCCAATACTATCTGATCAAAGAGCTGTTTGATGGCGCATGAAGTTCTATTCCAGGAGTCCAGGTCCATATTAAATGACTTGTCATGAAGATCCAGCTCATGATCTAGTTCCTTAAAAATAGATGGTTAGTAGGTAATACTTCAGGTTGTTTATCTCCAGGAATCATTACTATTACCATATTAACCTTTCCCTGTGCTATTATTTCTGTAGCTATAGGAACATCAGTTTCTTGTCATTTTATGCATAGTTTGGTCCCTGCAATAATATCTGTCGATCCAAAACCACCTTTCTTATTGGTCCAGACTAGGTTGTTTATTTGAGTCCACTGATTGTGTATTACACAAGGTATTATAATTATTTGTGCAACTCGCATTCCAGCTTTAACTTGGAATGGGTCAGGGGATACATTACATAATATAACTTTAATTTCTCCTTGATAATCAGAGTCAATTACCCCAGTCATGATTTGGATTCCTTGTAGGGCCAGGCTAGATCGAGGAGCAATCTGCCCAAAGTGTTGGGGAAGGATTTCAATCCCCAGACCTATTGGTATTACTTGAGTTTGATTTGGAGGGATAAGAACATCTATTACACTATACAAGTCATAACCAGCAGAAGCAGGAGTGCCTTGCCAGGGAAGTTGGACTTTAGGATGTAAGGCCCACCATTTTATATGAGAAATTTCAGCATCCCAAATTTGTAAATTTGGAGTCATCATTCGAGACAAGGGAGTTCCTGATTTGGTTAATATTCAATTATTCAATTGTTTTAAAGCTGTAAATAAATTATCTTTCCACTGTCCATATTTACCATTTCCTAATTTTCTTAATTTTTCCTTTAAAAGACCATTCATTTGTTCTATCAGTCCTGCAGCCTGTGGATAATACGCAATATGATATATCCATTCAATACTATTTTCTTGGCAGTATAATTGTATTAATTTTCCTTTAAAAGGAGAGCCATTATCACTTTGGATTTGCAAAGGTGTTCCATAATATAAAGTTTTATGTATTTTAACATTTCCCAAATTCAACTTTCCATGTAGCCTTCGGTCAGCCTGTGACACTCACCGCAGCATTCTGTTACTGAAATAGGGATTTGGGGATAGAGGGATAATGAGTCTCAAAGAAAGCATGAACTGTTGGGATGAAGAAAATACCTATGAACCATTACGAGTCCTGAGAAATCCAGATTATTACCTTGGTCCACGACCTTGCTTGTAAAAAGTAATAAGGGAAATTGCAAGTGCTAAAAATTAATTAATAAAATAAAATTGCTCTACTCCAAAAAAAAAAAAAGTTATTATGTCTAAAGTTCTAATAGTATTCCTTTGTGTAGCATCTCTATATGCACAAGCTACTAACACCCCAGAATATGTATCTACACAAGTACAAATATATCTACATCCTCTAGACATGGGCAGAGGTCCTATTTGCCAAATTTGAGCTGGATGAGTTCCTCTACTTAATTCTCCAGTGACAATGGGAGGCACTGACCGAGCTTTATCCAATTGGCAAATGGGACATGGCATAACTGTTTCCTTACATTTAGATAATGGAATAGATATTCCTCGTTCACATGCCCACCTGTACATAGCAGTAGGTCTGGCATGTCCTGTCTTTTGATGAACCCATTTAGCCAACTGGATAATTCTATCTTCTTCAGACTGGAAAGTGTTTCCTTCTAAAACAGCTATTTTAGCCAGATTTTCCACCGTTGTATTATACTCATGTTCCGGGCTGTCTCTCCGAGAATGAGCATCTACATGAAACACAGACATGTTAGTACATTTAAGCATTTCCCAAATATTTTTCCATATTTCTGTTCCCCATAATTGTTTATCCTTTATTTTCCAATCATTTTTATACCATTTAGGTAACCAAGTAGTTAATCCATTTGCTATAGCCCAGGAATCTGTAAACAAATGACATTCCTTTCCCTCTTCATATCATAAAGCCAGGAATACTGCATATAATTCAGCATATTGACTACTTTGTCCCTTACCCTGTTTTTCTAATATCTTTCTATTAGATGGGTTAAAAGCTACAGCACTCCAGTAATGTTCATTTCCTATATATTTGGCTGATCCATCTGTAAACCATGCATGTTCTTGTGTAGGTGTTAATTTATCATATCCTTCATTATATTTAACAGGAGATTGTTCTCCAAGTTCTTTACTAGATACTTTAGGTGATTGTGCATCACCCAAATTTGCTATAAGCTCATGCAATTGTAAAACACCTGCAGGTCCTGCTTTGGCTTATTTTGTATATACCATTTCCATTTTATAATGCTCAATTCCTGAGCATGTCCAATCTTATGAGATATAGGGTTACTCATTATCCAAGTCATAATAGGAATACAAGGTCATATAACCACATCATGATTTATTGTTAAATGCTCTGTATCCACCAATGCCCAATAAACAGCCAATAATTGCTGTTCGAAAGGAGTATATTGTATTCCAGCTTTAGGTAATTTTCTTGACCAGAATCCTAGAGGAATTCTTCTCCTCTATTGCATTTGCCAGAGGGTCCAATTTGCATACTCATCATCTACTGTTACCATTAATTCTAGGGGCCTTTCCTGTACTGGCCAAAGATCCATAGCTGTTTGAATAGCAATCTTAGCTGCCTGAAAGGCATGCTCTTGTTCATTACCCCAATCAAATTCATACTTTTTCCATGTTACTTTATATAATGGACGAAGTATTTGTCCTAAATGAGGGATATGATTTCTCCAATACTCAAATAATCCAATAAATTTCTGTGCTTCTTTTTTATTGGTTGGAGTTGGGAAATTCAGTATTTTTTGACAAGCTTTGGGTAATATTGAATGATGTCCCATTTCCCAAATAATTCCTAAAAATTTAACAGTTTGTGAAGGACCCTGAATTTTATCTGGGTTAATTTTCCACCCCCTTTGTTGTAAATGATCTAATAATCATTCCAAGCAGGTTTGTGCTTGTTTTTCATTCTGTCCTTGTATTAATATATCATCAATATAGTGGATTAACAAAATAGAAGAATCCATAGTAAAGTCATCTAAATGTTCAGCTACAATTCTATGACAAATGGTAGGGTTATGTTTATATCCTTGAGGTAAGCGGGTAAAAGTATATTGTCTCCCTTGCCATGTAAAGGCAAAGCATTTCCATTGAGTAGAATCTATAGGAATAGTGAAGAAAGCATTAGCTAAATCTAAAACTGCATACCATGTACCAGGATGTGATTGTGTACGTTCTATTAAGTTAATGGTATCTGGAACAGCAGCTTGTAAAGGAGGAGTTACTTTATTTAACTCTCTATAATCCAAAGTCATCCTCCAAGTTCCATCAGATTTGTGCACTGGTCAAATAGGATTATTCCATTCTGTAGTTATTGGTATCATTACCCCAGCCTGAACATATTCTTGTATTGTATCCCCAATTTCTTTATAGCCCCCTGGAATATGATATTGTTTACATGTAATCACATTAGTAGATTCAGGAAGTTTTAATGGAGGCATTTGTATCTTCCCCACTATAACAGCAGAAGAATTTACTTTGAGTATTGTTCTAATAGCAAAGTTGTATATTCCATCTGTCAATTTTAATGACATTCCCGGAAGTGTATCTATACCAATTATATATTCAAGGATGGGGACTATTACAATAAAATATTTTCATTTAGGTAAATTTCCAATACTCATCCATATTTTATTTAGTTTGGCATGAATTTCAGTTCCTCCCAATCCTGATATTGTTATGGGGGCCCCTTAAAATTTATTAGGGTTTCCATAGATTAAGGAGGCCTCTGCTCCAGTATCCACCAAAGCATTGGCATGGGTAGTGGATCCATTTTTCCAAAAAATTATTAAAGGAACATGAGGTCTATAATCTTTTCAAACTATGTTTATCCTGGATACTGGAGGTTGGCCCAATCCCTATTCCAGTTTTCACAAATCTGCAAAGGGGTACAGTCCTGAATCTGAGAGGAAAGAGTTAATTTTTTTATCAAGAGAAGAATCACTCTCTTTCTTTACCTCTACTTAAACCTCTGATTAAACCGTTTTACTCTGTCCTTGTACATCTGCCACATATCCTTTGTTGGTATTCCATCTAACTTTTCAGGTTTAACTCCTACTTTTAGTAATGCTTGAAACATCTCTTTCCTAGAAACACAGTTACCTCCATTATTCTTTGAATCATTCCTTCCAGGATCTTTTTGCTCTGGTGAATTCCATTTCCCCATATCTCCTAACTCAGCCATTTTTTCCAGAATCTGTTCAATAGGGTTACCCATTTCGGCAAGAAGTAAAGTCATGATCAAATGTTTATAAGCAGGGGGAGCAGTTCTAACCACAGCATTACGCTGCAGGGCAGTTAAAGATTCAGGCACCAGGCAAATACTGATCAGTGGCTCCTATCATAATAGCTGTCTTCATTGCTTCTCCCTTCAATCTATAAATTCCATTTCTCAAAGTGTACCATGGTTTAGTTTCAGTGAGCCATGAAGAATCAGAGGGATATTGTCCAATACATCCTTCAGCTGCTAAAGCTAATAACGAGGTCATATCCTGAGTATGCTGGTGGTCACGTATTGCTGTTTGGACAAAGGATTAATAGATACAGTTATAAATTTTAAAGCATCTTGTTGATCAATTTGAATACCACCAGCACCAGCATCAGTTATTCTAATCATCCAGTCCAACAATTTCTCATTAGGTCTCGGGGTAAACTTTGTTAAGATATAATTTATTTCTTGCTGTGTAAAGTCTTAAGATTTATTAAAACTAAAAACTGTAAGGTTAATGAGTGATAAATATAAATTTGTATTTGAACAATTGGATGAATTATTAAAAAGTCTTTATTTTGAAATGTTTCAGAAAGTTACTGCACAGTCTAAAAATAGAACTAAATGTCTCTCTAAGAAACAGGTACATGAAACTATGCCCAATGAAAATTTGACTAACATTTTATTTAATGATATGAAGAAACCCTGAGATTAAAAAGGAATACAGCAACACACACACACACACACACACACTGAGTTTTCAATTTTTGAATGACTGAAACTATTAGGCAGAGGCCCAGCAAAGTTAACAGACCTACCAAGATAAAGACAGTTTAGATTTTTATTGAAAACAGAACAAAATAATATAGAGCATGAAATTATGAAAGAACCCACACACATACACATAAATGAAAGTAAGGTTTTCATTAAAACCCTTATAGTTCCATGACTATCCAGATTTCAATCATTTCACATATGGTGTTAAAACAGTTTTTGCACTGTTTCTCTTTCTACACCGAAAACTGCATAGACTAAATTGATGGTAAAATATAAAAAAGAAAGACAAGAAATAAAACAGGTTTATTCATTAAGTCACTCATTCATTTATTGAACATATTTATTGGATACTTACTATATGCCTGGAATTTCATATTATTAATATAGAACCTAATATATATTATAATAGTAAAGTCTTCTTAATCATTGTCTTTTTAATTGAAGTGATAGTTTTCTTTGTACAATTTATATATTCATGATTGTAAATTTCATGATGAAATAAAATATATTTTATATAACTCATAATTTTACTATTCCAGGAAATACATGAATACAAGACATGACTTTGAAAGAAGTGTAAAATAAGTTTAGGTAGGTAAGATTAGTGCAAAATTTAAAAAAAAGTAAAGAACGAAAGGAGCAAAGGAGGAAGGAGCAGATAAAGATGGAAGGGAGGGAAGGAAACAGAAAAAGAGGGAAGGAGGAAGGAAAAGACAGAGACAAAATCTCAAGGAATGGGATTTACATATTAAGATGTGTTGTATAGATTCTGCACTCTGGAAGTACAGCCTTAAGTTATTGGGGTGGGGAAAGGGTCTTCAAAAAATATGTTGATGTGTGCATGGAGACTTGATTAATGTGGTATTGGATGAATGCCATTTGAAAGTAGGAAAATATAAGCAATAGCTATGAAAGGGAAAAAGCATAATGCATTTGGGAGACACTGAAAAATATTCTTTTTAGGGAATGGAGGTTCGTCAAGAAGAAAAGTGTGTTGGCTTTGAATGACAGTCTAAGGAATTTGGGTGTGTTCAAAAGCAATAGCAAATTAAACTTATTTAAGGAAGATCAGTTTCACAAAAACATGCAAGCTAGATTTAAGAAGAAAAGCCTTCCAGTATGACATGGCCCTATGGATCTCCTCAGAATACTGATGCTAAATGGCATGATATTAATGTTTTGTGAAAAGTAACTTGTCTTGGAAATGTTGGGTTAGACAAAGTTGGGCAGACTTCTTTACTGTGTACCTTCCTTGAGCACTAAATTTTCATATAAAGATTATAAAATTATCCAACCAGAAAAAAAATTATGTACCAGTTTTAGATGTATTTGATCATGGGACACAGGAAAACAGTTTATGAAATGCTATTCTAGGTAATCACTGAAGAGATTGAAGATATCTTACAGGTCATTTGGTGTAACCACCACTCTGGCTATTAACTCATCTCTGAAATTTCAAAGCCATATGGTCCTGTGAACTCTATTGAGCATTTCTCTCCAATGCCAACACTTGCTTATCTCCCAAGAAAATACTGTCTTTGTAAACTAATATAGGGAAGTTCTACATGTTATGTTCACTAAGAATCACAATTCTTGTTCTCATATTTTTCTTAGAAAAATCTTTGATATCATCTTATTGAAATTCCCACAATTTAATTTAGATTTCAGCTTAATATGTTCTAGTAAAATAGTCCTCAGCAGTAAGTTTTGGCTGAATTAAAAAGCAGTATTCCACTGACCCAATAATACAGTGTGAACATGGGTTTCTCTAACACTTTCACTTAAATAGGAGTTTGGAACTTCACCTTTACAATTATATCATTATATACTTAGGGTCAAAAAGTTGATTTCTAATAACTGCTGAAAAATCACACAATCCTAAATCCCAGAATCAGGTGATTATGAAGGATATTCTGATTAAGCAATAATTTTATCTCCAAAACAGACTCCATTACATGCTACTCCAGTATTGTGAGGACACAATCAGTAATGTTATAAGAATTCCTTTAGTTGCTTTTGAAGTGAACTGTGGAATGTCATCTGTGGTTCTATAGTGGTTTCTGTCTTTGTATTTTACTTTTCTGCTTCCATAGGATTCAGATTTGTTAATCATTTTTCCATTGCTATAACAAAAATGCCTAAGAAAATCAACTTATAAAGAGAAAAGGTTTATTTTGGCTCACAATTTTGGAAGTTTCAATCCATGATCAATTGACCCCATAACTTTATGCCTCTCCTGAGGCAGCAGATCATGGAGAGATCGTAGTGGAGAAAAACAGTAATCTCATACCCAATAAATAAAAGGGCATGAGAAGGTGGCCAGGGTCTGTCAATCCCCTTCAGGGCACACTCCCAATGACCTGATGCCCTCCCACAGGCCCTATCTCTCAAAGGTTCCAGCACCTTATAATAGCACCACCCAAGGATGAAGACTTTACCACCTGGGCCTTTGGGGGACATTCAATATGAAACCTGCAGAAATAGATAAGCTGATTTTCTTTGGAAAGAAAATATTTAGTGACTTCATGCACCTGAAGTCTCATTTTTTTTAAAGGATATATATTGCTTTGACACATGGAACATAAAACAAAATTAATGGAATTAGGGATTACCAAAAAGAAAAAATATGTAAACCACAGAAAAACAAACATTAGCCTCATAAAGTAGGATATATTTTGATAACACTATTTAAATTATCATTGCATAATTTATAAGATCACAGTTACAAATACGTGGATGTTATGTAGTGATCACAGTAAAAATATATATTTTGAAATTAAGAGATGTTATATAGAATTCATTGTAATAATAACAGGGTGCAGATATCTGGCAATTACCTTGATATTTCCACTTAAGTAGCAGCAATTTTGTTCATAATATTTAATTCATGTTATAAGATTAATATGTTTTATACATAATACATAATAATATGTCATATACAACAGAGATCATCTAAAATATTGGAAGAGAGAAAAAGGTGGTTTAACTCCTTCAGGGATGAGAGAAATCCAGTTTACATTAAATACTAGAGGAAATTTAATGGATAAAATAATTCTGAGTCATATAAAAAAGTTATTATACTGCCACTTAAGAATGTACTATTGACAAATGTGTTTATTTATATCGTAGCTATGTTTATTTATCAAGCACCATGACTTTTCTGAAAAAAAAAAATGGAAATTTTACAGTCAGCCTGAAATAGAAATAAGCCAAATAATTATTGTAATGATGGAAATAGTTGGAAATGCATTGTTCAATTTCGTATTAAATCAGAGTCAAGAGTGTTTTTTGGCCGGTTTGCTAATGCTTTCTACAACCATAAATATTTGGCCACAGTAGGGCAATATAATACTGGTGAGAAAGCACTAGTATGAGTACCATGTTTTTTAAAGGAGAAGAGAAGTCAAAAGAATATAACCAATGCTTGGAAAGCAGTGAATGTTTACTCCCATTACAATTGAAAAATTGTAGCTATTTTGGATTAGAACTGCAGCCTGGAGACTGAGTTTGCCATTTGTGTTAATATCCTTAGGTGCTGAAAGGCTTCACCTGGCACGTGTCCCTGCACCGGCCTGGGTGACGCTACCCTGGCTCTTGGCTCTGTGTTTTCATTCACAGCACATTGCTGATTCTGCTCTGCTGTAAAATGGGGAAGCAACACAGCACATGTCAAAAACAAAATAAAACAAATGCTCTGCATTTCTTCTTGTTCACTATGAAAACACAGAATTCATCATCCTAATGCTGGTGCAGAAGCCTGAGGTTCTTGTAAATACCTCTCTTCCTAGCAACCATTTTTTTTTTCCCCACCTCCTTTTTCTGGCCTCTCTTTTGACTGACATAGTAATGTTTTATTTCCATGAGAGATTCTGAAAAGAACTTGGACTTCAACATATTAGGTTTGTTTATTCTCCTGTTCTCCTTGGATTTCTTTTCTAAGAAGATGGAGAATGAAAATATATTCTTGGTGTAAAGTTCTTTGAACTGAAAAGCTTTAAAACACACACACACACACCAGGACAAAACATAGTGAAAGTCTGAAAGTTTGGCGATGAGCAAGCAAATTAATTTTTAAAAGTATGTTCTTATTTAAGGTGTAGTCAATCTAATTCATCTTCCCACCATTCACTTCCCTTGTATTAGGAACAACATAAGCCCCTTCAGAGTTCAAAGCCACTTCATGGACAATTTTCTTTGTCCTGACAATATCCTCTGTTTATAATCCTGTTTGTGTATAATAATTAATACTTAGGTTAGATTAACAGTGTGACAGATCTTGAGATTTGATGGTTGTTTCTTTTTTGCAGTTGAACTACCTTTTGAATTTCAATCTTTTAATTGCGTCTTTAGAAATAATTTAATTTTTTTTTGTTTTTTTCTTCAAAAAAATAAGGGCTATTTTAGAGCAAGAGTTACTTTTGTTTTCAAAAAGACTTAAACCCTATTTGGTTGCTTTTATCCCAGGAATCAGATTAAAGGGGATCTTTCTCAAAACTTCAGACCAGTCATTTGGCCCTGTGTACAAGAAGTAACTTCGTTCTTAGGGCTTCCCTCATGCCTTGGTGAACCTTACAGCCCTTAGAGCTGTGGTGCTTTTATTTGAATAAATGGCACCACAGAGAAAATTAACGCATAACAACATATTGCTAGATTCTGTGGAAAATTTGAGTTTTTATTTTTCTATACACACAATGTGTTTGTTGGACCATTTAGTTGAAAATATATCAGCAGTGTTCAAAATATAAGTATGTGTAACTAATTATGTGCGTAAAACAATAGGCCAAGATTGCAATATCTGGTACTTTTGTGTAATCCTGAATACCTGACATGAGGTTTCCCAATGGGGGGAATGGTTTGGACTCACAATGACACTCCCAGGGCTCAGATGACAGGACAGAGAAGGGATATGAATCTCCATGTTCTTTTCAGTCCTTGGGTACTCAGAAGCCTGCTTTTCTGCTTTGTGATCGTTTTTCTTAATTTTACAGAATGACTTCTATATTTTTTTATTTCTTCTCTATCCAAACCAAGCTGGTACTGAGGGGAGGGTAAGTAGCGTCATTTTCCTGTTATAGCACTTTTACTTTTCTTCTTTGGAGTTAATTATGCCCTTTGTCAATGTTTTCCTAGCACTTCCCATGAACTCTCTGTCGACTACCCAGGAATTTGAGAAGCTGCCTTGGAGAAAAGGACCTAACATTTGCTAAGTAATGACCATGAGCCAGGCTCTTCACAGGTATTCTAGGTAAGTTCCTTGCCCTAGGGTCTTCAGACCCAGGAAATCTGGAGCTAGAAAGACACATAACCACAGTATAACCCAATTATTTTGTTTTATTCAAGGGGCCGAGAGAGGTGAAATGATTAACTTACCTTCTTTAGTGAAGCTTAGTGGGAGTAGGGAGTAAAACTGAAAAAAATGAAACCATCATCATAGGTACAATCAAAACAACCTGTTCCTCTGAGAGAACAAATGTTTGTGTAATTGCAGACACATTTCTTAGTTGCAGTAAACCAAATTCTATTTTTTTCTCAATAGAAATTAAGTTGTTCCCCCTGTAAATGTATATGCATGATGTCTCACTAAATATACACATAAAATCCTATCTCAGTGCCATTTCCCCATCCCCCCTGAACACACACAACCGAGCATGTTTAGTATTAGAATTCTCTAAACTGTGAGCAGAGACACTATTTAGAATAATACAGATTCCAATCTATTTTCTGCCCACTGGTCAAGGCTCCTCTGAGATAGTGTGGGAGGTGACCTGAATGTCAGACAGTGTGAAAGTCACTTGAGTCTGGTCACTACTCAATGAACCAAAGGGAACTGTGTGAATCTGTGGGAAGAAATATTGGATTGCTTTCAAGAAAATATGTGAGAAACTGTTGAACAAAATTCAGTGGTAATGAACACAGGGACCCTGACACTATTTTGAGACACATGCTTCTAGATTCCTGGTGGAGAGAGGAGGGGCAGAATGTCTTCTCAAATTTCTTTTGAGCCTTTCTGTTTTCAAAACAATAAAAATAAAGCATCCTGGAAAAATAGTTTCTACCCACATGATCCCATAGACATAGCAACTTACTATATTTCCTAGTATTCTTCGAGATTAAGAAATTCATTTCTATTGCAAATAATTCACAATTTTTGGTCCATTTTTCTAAATTATCCACAATATTTCTATCTCTTTTAGGTCAATTTAAGATTCTACTGGTCTAGAATTCCTCCAATAATTTAAGCAATCTTTAATATCAATTTCCTTTCTCCTATTACAATTCAGCCTGTGTAGAACATTTTCACACAATACACACACACTCTCTCTCTCACACACACACACACACACACACACACACACACACACAGTCTTTTGTAGGAAATGCCTTTTCCTTTATCTGTCTATTCCAAGTCCTTCAGCCTTTAAATTTTACTTCTCTTGTTTCCCTTTAAATTTTTTTATACTCATGATTTGTGATTCTGTGTTCATGTTTATGTCTGCAGCTAGGTTGCTGTGTCCTTTAGGATAGATGCCACAGCAGAAAGCAGGCCTGTGTTCCTTTCTACATGCAGACAACCCAATGTCATTACGTAATATCACTCTAGCATATGCTGCAGAACAGATGAGGTCTTGGTTAATTAAAAGTTTCATGTGCCTAACTCACCTTTCAACAAGATCATAAACAGCAAGAACTATGCATTTGAATCCCTGTGGTATTTGAAAAATGGTAGATATTTAAAATAAATATGGATGAGGTAAAAACAGACAAGAAACAATCGCAGTGGGTAAGAATCTGTGTTAAGCATATGCTGGCATCCTGCTATTACAACATACTACTAACACTGGCTGAATATATATTACTTGTCAGACAGTACCTCTGGTAGTTTTCATTCATTACCTCATTTAATCATTTCTCCTATCTTATGATATAGGTATAATTATTATTTCTATTTAGAGGCAAGATAATTCAAATGCAATGAAGTAATTTGTCTAGACTCTATGATTAAACCATTATCCATTAATATTCTAGGTAATTTATGTCCTTTATGACTTGAAAATATTTTGTATGTTTATTAAATTAAACTTTATACATAGAAAAAATTTCCTCTTTAGGGCATAGTTATGAGTTTGACAAATGTGTATATTCATGTGACCACCAAAAAAATGGATATAAAATAGTTCTTTCATCAAAAATATTCACCATGTCTCATTAAAGTCAAACCTTCCTCCCACTTCCAGCCCCAGGCTACCACTTCATCTTCTTTCTAATCTTATGATTTTACATTTTTTAGAATGGAATCTCATAGTATGTGGCCATTTGAGTCTGAATTCTTTCACTTCAAGTAAAGCTTTTAAGATTTATCCATGATATATATTTTTTTTCCAACCATCTGTTCCCTTTCAATAATGAATAGTATTCTATTTTATAGACACAACAGAGTTTATGTATCCACTGGTTGAAAGGTAATTGGTTATTTTCAGTTTGGGGCAATTATGAATATTTATTGTATAAATATTTGCATAGAGGTTTTGTGTTAACATAAATTTTGTTACACTTGGAATAAGGAGCAAGATTGCTCAGTGCTATGATTTGAATGTATTCCCTTAAACTTCAGGTGTTGCCAAAATGTCAGTATTAAGAGGTGGGGCCTTTAACAGGTGATTATACCATGAGACCTCCTCCCTTGTGAATGGGATTAGGTGTCCTTATGAAAGGACTTGTCAAGGAAAATTCACAGCTTTTGCCCTTCTTCCCTTTGCCCTCTGAGGACACCACATTCTTCCCTTCTGGAGGATGCCATCTTGGAAGCAGAGACCAAACTGGCACCAGACAACAATCCCGCTGGCACCTTGGCCTTGGATTCCTCAGCCTCCAGAACTGTGAGAAAATAGCTCTGTTCTTCATAAATTATCCACTCTTGAATATTTTGTATTTTGAACACAAAAAAAGATTACACTGGGCCACAGGAGATAAGCTAGCTAGCTAGCTATCTCTATGAGCACTGCCAAGCAGTTCTCTGTATTATTTTTCATTTTGACCAGAAATGTATATCTCTAAATCCTTGCTGCTGTTGCTGCTATTTAGCATTGTCATTTTTTCTTTTAGATTAACTGCTTTAAAATTTTTGTTTAATTTTCCCCTTCACATTTATTATTCATTTTAAGTGTTTCTTTAAAAATAGCAATGCAATACATTGACCGAAGTGCAAAGTTTGTTTTGCATATGAATGTGCAATTGTTACAGCATTATTTGTTAATATTCTTAACAAGTAAAAGTCTTTGTCATTTAATAGTCTTTTACCTTTGTCAAAAACCAATTGATCATAGAAAATGTGTGAATCTCTTTCTGGATATTCTGTTCTAGGACTTAGCAAGCTTCTTTGTAAGCAGTTCAGAAAATAAATATTATAGGTTTGTGGGACATGCAATTTGTTGCACTGGTCAGTTCTATCATTTTAGTGTGTGAAAATAGCCATACATAATACAAAAATAAATAAATATTGCTGTGTTGCAGTAAATTACATTTACAAAAACAGGTTGTGAACTGACATTGGTCTCGGGGGCTAGAGGTTGCTGATCTTTGCTTGGTTGTGATCCATTTAGTTATTTGTCTGTTCTCTCACTAATACAATCATATCTTGATTTTTTTTTTTAAGTTTTAGAGTAAGTCATGAAATTAGGTAGAAGGAGCGTCTAATTTTATTTTGAACACTGCTTAACTATTCATCTATCTACATGAATATTAGATAAAGGTTGATTTTGTTGATTTGTACAATAAACCCCTCTGGCATTTTTAATGGAATTGTGTTGAATCTAAAAATCAGTTCAGAGTCAATTGACATCTCAGCAGATTTGAGGTTTCTAGCAATTAATATGGTATCTCTTTCTACACACACACACACACACACACACACATACATACATATATATATATCATTTATTTGTTCATCTTTTAATTTCCTTCATCACTATTTTATAAATTGTACCAAATGTACTTTGAGTATATTTTTTAGGTGTGTACCTGAAAACTTCATTATTTTTGATATTTTGGAAATTTGAATTTTCCATTTTTTGTTGCTAGTAGATGTAAATATGATTGAAATTTGTATTTTGACCTCATATCATGTGATTTTTTAGCTCATAATTAGTTCTCTTAGCTTAGTCATAGCTAGTTATTATAAAATGTTCTACATAATTTTGTCATTTGCAAATATTTCAATTATATGCATTTATATTTTTTCCTTATTGCACTAGCTAAGACTTCCAACATATGTAAATGGGAGTAATAAGAGCAAACCACTTTATTTTTAATTCAGTTTTTCCATTGTGTGATAATTACCATAGTGTTTTTATTTATGTTTTGTGAATTCCTTATCTGTACTTGAAGAAGTACCCATCTATTTTCAGTTTATTGATGTTTTTTGTCACAAATATCAGATGTTTAATTCTATCAATTTCCATACCTAGGAAATATTAACATGATTTTGTTCATCATGTTGATAAGGAGAATCCCACTGTTTTGAATATTGAATTAGACTCCATTTCCTAGATAAACCCTGGTTGGAATATGTTTATTTTTTATGTGTTGCTGGATTCAATTTGCTAGTATATTGTTGAGGATTTTTCTGTTCCTCTAAATATCATTTCATTGTCCTAGTCAGAAAAACTTTCTTTCCCAGACCCTTAGAGTTACTTTGAGACCATGTGATCAGTTTGGGCTAATGGATAGAAGTGATGTATGTTTTGAAGTGGAAGAGTGAATTTTCTTTCTCTCTTATTCCCTACCAAGGGATTGTGTTGATGTTATGGTACCACAAAGTAGAACAGATTCAATCTTTGAGTCTCAAAGCAACCCAGGAGAACACTTGAACCTGAGGCACATTCTGGGTAAATGGACAAGAAATTTTGTTTATTAATCTGAGATTCTGGGTTCAATTTGTTAACGCAGTATAAAATAGATTGCTCCATTAAGTAAATATATAAGATTATAATAGACACTATGGTTTGAATGTGTCCTCAAAAAATCATGTATTGGAAATGTAACCAAGTATTAAGAGGTAGCACATTTAAGAGGCAATTAGTCCATGAATGGAACAATTTGTCCATAAATGGATTAATGCTGCTACTACCGAATGGATTTGTTATAATAGAAGTGGTTCCTTATAAAAGGATGAATTTGGTTCCTGTTTGATATCTCATGCTTTTCCCCACCCTGTATTTCTCCCTATTTTGCCCTTCCTCCTTCCATCATGGGAGGACTCAACAAGAAGGCTCCCACCAGGGGCCTCCAGATCCATAAACCAATGAATTTTTGTTCATTATAAATGACCCTGGCTGCTATATTCTAACAGCATGGAATGGACTATGACAAAATGAATAATTTTTTTTATTTATTAAATCATTGATATTTTGGGGTTAATTTTTGGTATATTATAAATTAGAGTATCCCATCAAGTAAATAGGGGATTATAATAGGTTACATAAAAAGAGATAAAATAGCTTAAAAATGGTTGCTATTTGACATAAAGTACTCAGTTCAAAGCCATACATCTGTTATTCAGAATTTGTGCCCAAACACAATTAAACATTTAACTATTTAAAAATATCCTAATGAGCCTAATAAGCCTTCTGAGACATACTAACGAATAAAAGTGAATATTCACCCAACATTTTCAACTGAAAATTTTTTTTCCAAAATAAAACCACCTAGAGAAGTTGGCCCATTTCTGAGTCATAGGAATATAGAATTAAGATTACTTTTTGACCCAGTTACCCCACTCCTCAGTTTATACCGAAAGGACTTAAAATCAGCATACTACAGTAATGCAGCCACATCAATGTTCATAGCAGCTCAATTCACAATAGCTGAATTGTAGAACCAACCTATATGCCTTTCAACAGATGAATGGATAAAGAAACTGTGGTATTTATACACAGTGGAATATTATTCAGAAGAATAAAATTATGGCATTTGCAGGCAAATGGATGGAACTGGAGGATATTATGCTAAGTGAAATAAACCAATCCCAAAAAACCAAAAGTCGAATGTTTTCCCTGATAAGTGGATGATGATACATAGTGAGGGTAGGGGATAAGAGAAGGATGGAGGAACTTTGGAATAGGTAGAGGGAAATGAGAGAGGGGAGGGGGCGGGGACATAAAAGACAGTGGAATGATACAGACGTGTCTTTGTACACGTATGATGTACATGTATGATAACATGAATGGTGTGAAGCTACATCGTGTACAACCATAGAAATGAAAAGTTGTACCCCATTTCTGTACAATGAATCAAAATGCAGTCTATAAACATAAAAATAAAAGATTTTTAACATGGATATACAATAGAAAGCTTCAGTTAAGTAACCAGGTGCATTCTAAAAATAATCAGTGAACACCTCTGACATCAGGTAAGGACAGATAAACAAAATGAAATCTATCAAAAATTTACGTGTGAATCAAGTTACTGATCACACTTTAACAGCTAGAAAGAACAAGAGGCAGCTGTACTCTAATGGTTTATCTATGTTCTAAGTGACTTTTAACTTCAAACCAATCACATTTAACTACTACGAAAAGCCACATAAAAGGAGTAGGTGGGCCAATAGTTTAACAACATGTCAATGGTCTTACATTGTGGCTTATTTTGCATTAAAATGAAGGGTAATGATAGCAATCTTTTTAATTATATGCATTAAATCAGAAAATTAGAGTAAATGTACAGGAAATTTTCTGCTCAATTATTTATTGGCTAGTGAAGCATTTTTCTGTCTTTAAATTTTAGTATGTGTATTATGGAAAACAAAAACTAGCATCTCATAACATACAAATTTGATTTTGGTATATAATATTGCTTTATCAAAATATTTTCATAACTTGATAGAGAATGAATTAAGTTGGGATCATCCTAAATATTTTTAATAACCACAGAAACCATTAGAAATGAAGGTTTCTAATGGTTCTATTTTATTTCATCTTTCAGTAGATGACAATGGGGGACCTAACAGTAAGTGAAATTCTTAAATGAACCTGGAAATTGTCCATATAGGACTTCCTCCATAGCAGTTCCATTTGGGCATGAAGAATATCTATACATTTGAAGGAACTGCCTACAAAGTTCCTACAGTAATCAGTCATAAGCTGCATGTACCATCTGAGAATACATAAACAGATGAGACTTGTCTTGCCTCAGGTTGTAAATCTCAGTAGCAAGAATCAAACCAGTCCCCAGAAAAAGTGGCTTGGGATCACCCATCACTTATTTTCCAGATGTTTCCCCTGGATTGCCGTTATCACCTTCACCCTGCCAGGTTATATTTCTATTTACCTTTTTTTTTTCTTTTGTTTCTTTGAATTAGAGAAACTATTACTCTAAATTCAGAACATTTGAAATTCTCTTTATTATTTTCATAAACCAGTATAAAATATAAAACTATACAAAATTTACAGGCCTGGTGAGAATATGATTGGGGAGGAGTAGACTAATCTCTGCTTCCCAGCTTCCCTAGGAACCAAGGGAAAATTTCACAAAATCCTATGCATCTGAGATTGTTACAGAGAACCAAAAGGATCATGGACTTAAGCCCATTCAAAAACACTTTCCTGGATGTTCCTAATATTAAAGGGAGAGTTTAGACCTTTGTCAGACCTTCACTCATGGTTATCTATAGTTTTCTTTTCTCATTCTTTCCATTCTCTTTCTTCTTCCTTATTCCTTTCCCAGGCAATTTCAATTTGAATTCAATGAAGTTATCAAACTCATAATATTAACATGTGGGTAAAGGCAGGTTAAGCCTACAGATTCTATAATCTTCAAAGGCTGTTAATTATATAAATCTTGAGCTTTCAAGAAAAATAATTTTTTTAAGAATCAGACTTTCTGATGCTTGCCAAAATTCATACACCCCATCCCATCCTCCACTGTAAGTAAGGAAGTTTAAAAAAAAAAAACATATATATATATATATATACACACACACACACACACACACACACTTACACATACATACACACATATATATACATAAATATTTACTTATTAAAATAGTTTACTTATACTTTTTGCATTAAATGTACATTTTATTATATTTATTTTTATTTACAAACACATTTGCATATACATAATTATTCAGTAATAGTCAAGAACATAATCCAGTTAGTATTCCTATTTATTATGTTTAAAGGTAAGTATTATCTATAAAATGAAACCAGGCTAAGGTTTTCACACTACATAGAGTTTTTTTGGTGTGCTTATTTTGAAATTTTTAGTTATACATGACAGTAGAATTATTTTAGCAGAATATACATACATAGAATATAGCTTACACTATTTAGGTTCCCTCTCTTCTGGTCGTACCTGATGTAGAGTTACTCTGGTGGTGTATACAAGTACAAAGTTAGGAAAGTTATGACCAATTAATTCTACTGTCTTTCCTATTCCCCTCCCTACTCCCTTCCCTTCATTTCCCTTTGCCTAATCCAATGGACTTCTTCCCCTCCCCATCCTCCCTTGTTGTGGGTTAGTATCCACACATCAGAGAGAGCATTTGGCCTTTAGATTTTTGAGATTGGGCTTATTTCACTTAGCATTATATTCTCCAGTTCCATTCACTTACTGGCAAATGCCATAATTCACGAGTATGAGTTGACACAAAGAATGCTCCAGACTATAATGGATCTTTGGTAATACCGACATTGTATATATTACCAATACATTTCTCTAACCTAATGCTATATTTCCTATCTAAAACCACACTACCATTGCAAATACTACTACTATAGGTACTATTATGCCTTAAAATTGCACAACCTTCATAATTTATTTTAAAATATTTTTATTTAATATGAAGTTATTTTTAAGTAACTGGGACTATAATAAGGGAAAGAGAATAAGATTAATCCTAAACCTAGTGATATCTTTAGTTTTCCAGAAAATGGAGGTCAGTGTTTTCATGATGTTTTCAAGGCCCTTGATGGAATACTGGTTCAACCATTAATTTTTTTCTCCATTCTAGTTATGGTATCAAAATAGCAGATGATTCTGAACATCTAACATGTTTTAGTCTAGCCCTGTAATTAGCCGGATTGACTTGTTTGGAAGGAGAAAATTGTATGTGAGACCAGCTTAGAAGTAGTGCAATTGAAATAACACAGTTGAATACCCAGCTGTACTACCCATAGACCACTCTGGACTCTGTAGCCAGACTTCTCAAAACTGTGATTTGTTCTCACTTATTTTCAAACAATTAAAAATTGTCTGTCATCCCTTAATGGTAAATATCTTTTTAGGTCATTTTTTGCTTTGTGTGCTATCCTTTTAAACATTCTCTTGATAGCAATGATTCTTTCCTTACTTTTCTCCCTCTTACCTCAATGGTTGATGCTTCCTTTAAATGTCAGCTCCATTGCCTGATCCTGTTCCTCCGAAGTTATGGCTTCAATCCTTTTTTCTCCTCCCTGGATATACTCTTTTTTTGAAGATTAACTCTTCCTTTTATAATTATGATGAACAATTTATATATACTTAAGCTTTTATTTGTTTTCCCCCATTTACAGACATCATTAAATATTACAGAACATACACTGTGGTTGTGGGAGTACAGAAGAAATATAAAATCTACATCATGGCTTCCAGGAGCTTGCATGCGAGTTCTAAAGATCAAATTATGTATTTACTTTAATAACTGTCTCCTCAGAAACAACATGCATACCAAAAAAACTTGTCAACACCTGACCTTTATTAATATTTCCTTTCCTTATGTAGTCTATTAAATGCTCTTGAGAATTGTCTATTGACCAGGTTCCCTTTTGAGCTGTCGTAAGAGTCAGTATCTAATGTTATACTGATCCCTCTTATGAAGTTTATTTAGATTCAGCACTATACCCATACTTAAGCTGCTGTCTTCACACATGGACAGTTGACAACTTCCTGAGGAAACTTCTTCCTCATCCTCCTCTTCCAAACCAGACTATTCCCTGATACTTTCTAACTACATCTTAAATACCAAGAGTTTTTCCCTTTCAAAAGTATTATGTTTTCCCATTTTGTAATAGTACCTTCTTACATCAAAACCTATTACAAATCTCCTCACTACTTGGGTTTTATTGAATTCCTATATTTTCAAGACCTAGATCAGTACTTATCCAGAAAGCTTTATCAGATGAATTGCAGATCACAGTGATTTTTTTTTTCTGGTATCAAATGACATGTAACTTATATTGATCTGTTTGCTTTAGGTATCTCATACAAATATGTCTTATATCTTAACCTGCATTGTAAGTTCCTTGATGCTACACTATGCCTTTTCTTTGCCTATAAAATAGGTATATACCCAATCATAGGTCTTTTTGCCCTGTTTAATATTTTTAAATTTGAAATTGATCCTAAATCTAAAAAAGTAAAATTAGTATCCATATAATAGCCTCATTACATTGATTTGTAAAGAATTTTCTAAAATAATCACTTCATATAATTTATTAATTTATCATAAATTCTGTTATAGTCAGCTTTGTATCACTGTGACCAATAGACCTGACAAGAACAATTTAGAAGAAAGTTGATTTAGCTCACAGTTTCTGAGGTTCAGTACTTGGTCAACTGACTTCATGGTTCCAGGCCTGATGTAAGGCACAACATCACGGGTGGAAAGATGTGGTGGAGGAAAACTGGTCAGGACATGACAGGTAGAAAGCAAAGAGAGAGGTCTGCGAATCAGGGATAAAATATAAACCCCAGAGGCACTCCCCTAGTGACTTACTTCCTCAGCCACACCCCGCGAGCCTGGAAAAGGGGGAGTGAGAGCGAGCGAAGGACTCAGTGCCTGGGCCACCTTGGCGGCCAGCACCAGCCATGCCGAATAAAACCAAGGAGAAAGAATCACCAAAACCAGGGGAAAGTGGAAAAAGTTCCAAAGAAGGACAAGACACTGAAGCAAAGTGCTACTGTCTAGGAGCTGGAGCCATGGAGTTGAAATTATCACATAAAAACACTGAAATATTGGGCCCTTCACTACTTCCTCATAAGGAGACCAGAGGCAGCATGGCACATTAAGCTTGGCACTGTGTCGTTATCTTGCAGGAAACAAACTAAGGCTCTTCAGTTCATGTGAACTTTGACTTGACTCTCACTCTTTGTTGTTTTCCTCCCCTCATCTCAGCTCACTGCTTCCCTTCTAGTTCCACCCACTTAACCAAATATGATTGATTCATGCAGGTGAATTAAACCATTTCTGTACACATATTTTTCCTCTTAGTTCTCTCAGTGTTAACTCTGGATTTGAATATTTTAACCTGAACAATTTAAATAGGTTTTATATTCCCATGTTGCATTTCAAGCCTTGCTGACATCACATCACCTTCACAAGCAGCAGTTGTTCACATTACATGATCTTCCCTCTGAGGTGGACAATTACCACACTCCTGGAGGCACATGCAGGGTAGGTCCCCTTCCAGGTCAGAGCAGCCAGGTTTGGGAAATATTCCCAGCAGAGAAAATATTCAAGATCTTGGCCTGGAGCTGACTTATCAGCTACCTCTAGTGTGTGAAGGGTGTTTGTAATGAAATCCTGGCTGGCTGTCTTCTAACCTCACAGCAGACAAGGCAGCACGTGGCTTATGTTACAAAACACTTTTTGGTTAGGACAAGAGAACGTTAGATGATGTGACTGTTTCGTAAGATAAAGAGCTGGAGCGAAGGATAGAGTAGTACCGTCAGAGTATTTCAGCCGGGGGGCTAGAATATAAAATAAAAATGCCATAAGTGATGCTGTTTAACTTGTGTGACTGATAGTAGGTTGTGCTTTTCTTCAACAATTCCCACCAACAAAATGTACAGCAGGATGTATCTTTCAGGGTAACAAAATGTTAAAAGTCATAACTGCTTATGTGCAACTTTTGCTCATTCTAGAAACTTCTACATGAGTAATTTTTTTTTTTTTTTGTCCTCTTTCAAATAGAATGTTTAAATTTGACCTGTTGTTCATCCACGATTCCTGGAACTAGAAGTTTTTGTCTTAATAAAAAATCACCTGCTCTACATTGATCACAGGCTATTGGTGAATTGACAATAATACTTATAAGCATGCATTTCAAACCATTTCTATTGACCAAACTAGTAGAGGAATAAACTGTGTTGGACAACCTAAGATTTGTTGTTTGGTTACAATTTCTAGGGAAATCCCAAGTTGAAAACTGAGAAAATGGTAGGAAGAATTAACTTTATTCCTTCTGTATGACTTTTAAAGACCCATAAAATTGGTACTTTAAATAAGTTCTGAATTGGCTTATTCTGAGAGCCTGAAATACTTGTCAGAACAAATTATTTATTTTCCTTTGAATGAACAGTGAAGCTCTAAACAGAATAATGTCAGTATCCTCTGTCATTATCATTCTGTTCTATATTTTCTCAGATCCCTGATATACAAAGTACTTCATCAACACATTAAAGATTTATTTAGTGAATGTATCAGAGCATCCACTGAAATGCAGTCTGAGCTCTCCAAAGTACTTATATCCATTTGTGACTCATCTCACACTTTTCCAATAGTGAATTTTTAAATGGTAAATGGAGTCCAGCGAGGACATCAGAACCTCAGTGAGGAAAGGAGAGGGTCTGGGTAACATCATAGTCCTGTCTCCAATTTCCTCAGCCACTCCTTCCAGTCACACAACTTCTGCTGAGGCCTCAGCTTCTTGGCTCACCCAAGACAGAGACATTGCTCACCATCGAAAAGGTCAGTCATAATGGAAAGTTGAGCAGGGATGAGGGGACGTTGCCCACATGGATAAAAAGAGATGAAGAAGAAAGTAACCTTAATTCTTTTGCCATGTTCCATGTTACTTCATTTGTTAGAGTGGTTCATTGTCTCCTTTTGTTTGCCAAATCAGCAAGCCTCTGATCGGCCGAAAGCGGCCTAACTTTGCTCTTGTATCCTTGACCAAATATATTTTACAAAGTCATTTGATTTTTTTCAACTGTTTGAGAAAATCAAGAGAGTTAGCCTCCTCTCTTAATGAAGTGTCTTTATGTTACACTTCTTTATTTGCCTATTAAGGTGACTGAATCTAATTACAAAAAAATATCATCTATCTTCTAAAATAACTGGCCTAATGTTTGGGAGAGGTCAGTTTTCTTCTGTGGAAAACTGTTAAAAATCCAAACTCACATCTCACTTCACCTAGAGTCAGGATGTCTCCTCCATAAAACCCAGACTGTAAAGAATTCAAGTGAAAGTGGGCTTAGAACTGAAAAACTGTTACAAATCTGCCAGTGAAGCCACTATGAGCACGATTCATATAAGCCACTAAACCAAATGATAATAATAGAACTTTCAATAATAGAACTCTTTTTCATTCTCAGTATACTTTTATATATGTTTCCAATGTGTTTTCAAATGTATTGTTTCAGGTAGGTAGAACAGGTATGATAAGAGGATATTAAATTTCAGACAGAGAAACTGAACTGATTTGCAGAAAATCCAATGTTCAGCTAAGAGCAGTACCAGGACTATTTTCCTTTTAGGCAATATCGGTGTGAGTTTTTCTTTTTTATTCTTCACACTTAGACCATTTAGAGCCAGGAAACTGACTTCTCATACCAAACAGCTAACCCTTTTGGTAACTGTTCAAACTGATTTTGGCTTTTGGTTCAACATAACATTTCTATCCTTTTCTACATGAAACAGTATAATTATCAGCAAATAATTCCACATGAATTCACAAATACAGATAAAAGTACTGATTTTTTAGATGTAGTAATTAAACTTTCCAATTATGCTGTGAGTGCATCAGTAGGAAGACTTGCCATGTCTGAATTCCTGAAGTCATATGATATACTTAGGCATTACAGTGACCCTGCATTGTCAGAATGTATGAATGGTCCAATAATTTAATTTTGAGTGAATGCAACACAGGAAAATAGTTTGCTTTGTGAAGGCATTTTCCCACTGTTAAAATATATAAAATAGCTTTTCCACCATTTATATTGGGTATCTGACTTCCAAATATTACTCTTTATTGTGATAATAATAAATTTGTAACATCATAATCCTGATTGCAGAGAAAACTTAAAATGAATAATAAGTCTTCATTGCTTGATTGAGCGGTTTAAAGAAATCAAATATGTACCTAAGTGATGAAATTGACTTTACCAAAAAGCCATTACTTTTCAAAGTTAATATCCAGCATCTCCTTCCTCTAATTGTCAACCTCTAATCCTCTTCACTGTATCCTAGATATCTTGATAGTATAAAAAGGGTGGTACCATTAAGGAACATTAAAAATACAATTGAAAGTATTACTGTGCTCTTAGGTTGCTTTATGACAAATTATTCCAGAGCTGAAAAATTATTCCCTCTATTCTTGATGCCTCAACTAACCTTTATTCCCTATGACCTGCTGGCACTAACCAAACACTTCAGGCCTAGTGGTCCGATACTCTTGCCTGGAAAATAAATTCTTATTGACGATGATTTTTCTTCTCTTTCATCTTCCTATATGCATTTCTTACCATTTGTGTTAGCTTTTTGTGGCTGTGACCAAAGACATGATATGAACAACTTAAAGGAGGAAAAGTTTGTTTTGCCTCACTGCATCAGAGATGCAGTCCAGGTTATGTAGATTCTTGCTCTGTGCTCTGGGTGAAGCAGAACATCATGGCAGAAAGGTGTGGCAGAGGAAAGTTGCTCAGTTCATGACAGTCAGGAAGCAGAGAAAACCTGAGCTCAAGGATTCAGGGATAATGTAATACTGAAGGGCACACCCCCAGTGACCTATTTTCACCAATCATGCCATTCCTCATTATAGTTACCACCCATTAATCCATTTAAATTATTAACCCATCAAATGGATTCATCCACCAGTTAGCTTACAACTCTTGTAGTCTAATCACTTCACCTCTTATTATTACTGAATTGTCTCACACAGGAGACCTAGGGGACACATCAAACCATAACACTGTGCCTTTTTAGAACTACTCAAACTAGGGTATGTCTGTGTGTGTGGGTGTGCACATGTGCACGTGGGTTTAGGCTTGCTGTGTTTTTCTCTATCCTTAATCTCTTGCATGAAAAGAAAGAAAGAGGTTTGCCTTAAATTGGTACTGTTAGTGTCCAGATATTTGCTGAGAACCTACTGCTTCATTTCTATTTAGATGCCTTCATATCCTGGTGTTAAACTAAAAACCACTATCAGCAGTAGGTATAGACTTAAATGATCAACAACCCTCCATTAGAAGAAATACTCAATTCTCAGAACAGCATGACTCAAGGATGATGGCTTTTCAGAGTAAATGTGGTCTAATTCTGGCGTGAAATTTTCTTGTTTTAAGTAATCAAGGAGAAATATTTTACTTGACTATTAGCATTATAAATTGATGATTAAATTATATAGTGTCATAATTCTTATTAGTAAATGCAATCTATAATTTGTTTGTCCATTTGATATTTGACATAATATGTTTAAAATTTGTTGGTTCTTTGACCTGTACCAGAATTCATTTTGGTATAATTATACAAGCATGGAGTATATCTTGTTTTACTTAGAGTCCCATTCTAATGGATGTACATGGTGGTGGCATTCTCTGTGTTGTTTTTATATATGTACATGAGAAAACCATGTCAGATTCATTCCACTGTCTTTCCTTTTCCTATGCCCCCTTCCCTCCATTCCCCATTGTCTAATCTATTGGGCTTCTATTCTTCCTCTCACTCCACTGGCCTTATTGTGATTTAGCTTCCATCTATCAGAGAAAACATTTGTTCTTTGGTTTCTTGGAACTGTTTTACCTCACTTCGCATGGTAACATTTTAAACAATTACTTAAGATGAAATGGGTTCTATGGCTAGAGGCTTGGGGCAGTGGTAAATTATTTCTCATATGTATTTCATTCCATTAAAGTCTCACATTATCATCATTTAATGTATTCTGCCTGCTTTCAAAGACTCATTAGCTCCCATTTTTGTGCCTTACTTTAATTCCTAATGAAATTATTTTTCTTTCTCTGATGATATATACAATTCTCAAGGACTATTCACAGAAATAAAGTATTTTTTGAGTTGTTTCAAATATTAAAAATATTTATAACCTTGGCACAGCAGTACCTAAAACATATTACTTTCAAATATATAAAGATACACATACATACATACACACAGGAATATTTATTATAGCATTTATGTAATTTTAAAAACCTGAAAAAAATTTAAACACCTATTAGTAGAAAGACTAAATAAATTATAAAATTTCCCTATCTTGGGAGATTAGGCAACTATTAAAAAGAACACTGTAGATATTATTCACATTTTTAAAAAGATATAAATGTTTATGTGTTAGTATGTAAATAAGCTAAAATATATTGATTAAAAAAAAAGCTTGTGGGAAAAGAGTATGACTTCAAATTCCATAACACACAAAATCTCACACTGGCTTATACAGTTTATGGAAGAATATAAATAAAGAGATAAAGGGGAATTTAATTTCTACTCTATAATCTTTTGGTTTGAATATGTTAGTATTTACTTGATAAAAAGTAAATGCTTTTAGCCATGTATGGTGGTGCACACCTGTAATCTCAGCAACTTGGGAGGCTAAGACACGAGGATTCCAAGCCTGAGGCCAGCCTCATAAACTTAGCAAGGTCCTAAGGACTTAATGAGACCCTATCTCAAAATAAAACCTAAAAATAGGGCTAGCAAAGATTGAATGTCTTCACTGATCTATGGAAGCTAGTCCACAATAAGGAGGGAAATGGGAAGAATAGATATTTATTAGATTAGACAAAAAGGAATGAAGGAAAGGGATGGAGCATAGAAAAGGAAAGACAGTGGAATTAATCTGAAATAATTTTCCTATGTACATATATGAATACACCATAGTGAATCCCACCATCATGTAAATTCATAAAGAACGAGGTCCTGAGCTGGGGCTGTAGCTCAGTGGCAGAGCGCTTGCCCAGCATGTGTGAGACACTGGGTTCAATCCTTAGTACCACATAAAAATAAAACAAATAAAATAAAGACATTCTGACCCATCTACAAATGCAAAAAAAAAAAAAAAAAAATTAAAAAGAGAATGGGATCTTAATTAGAATGATGTATTACATCCTTGTTTAATTATATCAAAATTAGTTCTATTGTCATGTATAACTAAAAAGAACCCCACTGGGGTTGTGGCTCAGTGGATAAGTGACCCTGGGTTCAATTCCATATACAGAAAAAGCTAATACTTCTACTTACAACAGTAAGTACTTTTGATAAAAATAAAGATAGATGTTGGGTTTTTTAAATTAGTAGTTTTCAAACATACATTCTAGGTATAAAAATAAGTTACAAAATAATGTTAGATATGATCACAGTTCATTTTTAAAAATTATATATATATATTTTACATGGCTTAGAAAAAAGGAAGAAATAGACTAATGTCTAGACCACAGAAGAATGTATTCATTTGGAATTAAAATAATAAACAAGTATTTACTTGATAAAATATCTCAAAATTTTATTTATTCCCATGCTTGGTAACTGAAAATATCCACTAATTTTTAGAACCAAGAGTTCTACTACTTTTATTAGCACACGCACTACTTTTTTCCAACAAGTGTAGCATGAGAAATAAATCAGTTAATAAAATAGGTAAAAATGGCACCTGCAAAGTATGAGTTGCTATATTGCTTTTTAAAATTTTTATTAACTGACTTATGTTGAGATATAAATTTTAAGCTATCTAGCTCAATGACTTATCACAAAGGAAACACTTTTATAATCACTACCCACCTTGAAATATAACATTACTAGCATTCACAAATCCCCTTCTTGCTCTTTTTGTGATATTCTCTTAAAAAGGAACCAATATTCTGATTTTTATTTTATAACTTGGACAATTTTATTATGTGCTAAGCAACAACCAAAGCTCCCAAATTCCTACACCATTGTAAGCCTCTATAATTTGGGGTGTGGATTTTAAAAATTATTTTTAGATATACATGACAGTAGAACACATTTTGACATATTATAGATACATGGAATATAACTTACTCTAATTAGGATCCAGTTGTTGTGGTTGGATGTGACATGGAGTTTTACTGGTCCTGTGTTCACACATGAACATGGGAAAGTTATTCATTTTAGTATCTTTGCTATTCCCATCCCCCCTCACTTCCCCTCTTTCCCTTTTGTCTAATCCAATAAACTTCTGGTCTCCCCCACCCCACCCTTCTGTGGCAGCATCTGCATAACAGAGAGAACATTTGGCATTTGTTTTGGGGGGATTGGCTTATTTCACTGAGCGTGATAGTCTCCAGTTCCATCCATTTACAAGCAATGCCATAATTTTATTCTTTTTTGTTGTTGTTTAATGTTAGATCAAACATTTACTGATGTGCCATTTGTTGATATTTATGATGATAGTATGAACTTAGTAACAGAAGACAGTTTTTCTGAAATTCATACTCAACTTCTATGAAATAGTGTTTCTGTAACCAAACCAACATTTTGACTATTCAGCAGCATTAGAAAATAATAACTAATAAAAGTCTAAATGTAAAAATTAAGAAATTCAAAATATAGAATATGATTTCTACACATCAATTGCTTTCTAGCACCATCTTGTAAATTAAATATTATGCTTATTCAGTAGCTATAATTTCCTCCATAGGAAGAATTATTTGGGGAAACCAAGGATAATTTATCCACTAATTAGTGACTTCAAGTAATACAGTAAGATTAGAGTACTCATAAAATTTATGCTATAAACTTCCAAGCATTCTCTAATTACATTCCACAAATCTTGATGTGTTTTCATTTTCATTCAGTTCAAAATATTTTCTTCATTTTTGGCCTTTGGTTTTTTGGCATTGTTTTATTTTGCTTAGTATGATATTCTCCAGCTCCATTCATTTGCCTGCAAATGCCATAATTTCATTCTTCTTAAAGGCTAAGCAATATTCCATTGTGTACATAAACCACATTTTCCTTATCCATTCATCTGTTGACAGGCACCCAGGTTGGTTCCATAGCTTAGCTATTGTGAATTGAGCTGCTCTGAATATTGATGTGACTATATCACTGTAGTATGCTCATTTTAAGTCCTTTGGGTATTTGCCAAGGAGTGGGTCAAATGGTGGTTCCCTTCCAAGTTTTCTGAGGAATCTCCACACTGCTTTCCAGAGTGGTCGCACCTTTTGGACTCCCACAAGCAATGTATGTGTACCTTTTTTCCCACATCCTCATCAACATTTATCGTTACTTATATTCTTGATAATTGCCTTTCTGACTGGAGTGAGATGGAATCTCTGCATAGTTTTAATTTGCATTGCTCTAATTGCAAATGATGTTGAACATTTTTCATACATTTGTTGACAATTCATATTTCTTCTTCTATGAAGTGTCTGTTCTAAGTTTACCCATTTATTGATTGGGTTATTTTGGTTTTGGTGTTAAGTTTTTTGAGTTCTTAATATATCTTGGAGAATTATGCTCTATCTGAGATGCAGGTGATGAAGATTTTCTTCAGTACTGTAGGCTCTCTCTTCACACTCTTGATTGTTTCCTTTGCCGTGAAGAAGCTTTTTAGTTTAATACCATCCCATTTATCGATTTGTGATTTTATTTCTTGCTCTTTAGGAGTCTTGTTGAAGAAGTCAGTTCCTAAGCTGACATGATGGAGAATTGGACCTAAATTTTATTCTAGTAGGTGCAGGATCTCTCTTTAAAATACCTAGGACCTTGATTCACTTTGAGATTAGGTTTGTGCAGGGGAAGAGAGGGATTCAGTTTAATTCTGCTACATATGGATTTCCAGTTTTCCCAGCACCACTTGCTGAAAAGGCTATCTTTTCTCCAATGTGTGTTATGGCACCTTTGTCTAGTATGAGATAATTGTATTTATGTGGGTTTGTCTCTATGTCTTCTATTTTGTTCTATTGATCTTCATGTCTGTTTGGTGCCAATACCATGCTGTTTTTGTACTGTAGCTCATAGTAAAATTTAAGATTTGGTATTTTGATCTTGCTTCACTTTTCTCGCTAAAGATTGCTTTGGCTATTCTAAGCATTCTGTATTTCCAAATGAATTTCAAGACAGCTTTTCCTACTTCTATGAAGAATGTCACTGGAATTTTAATAGGAATTGCATTAAATCTGTATAGCACTTTTGATAGTATAGTCATTTTGGCAGTATTTGTTCTGCCTATTCTAGAACATGGGAGATATTTCCATCTTCTAAGGTCTTCTTCAATTTCTTTCTTTAGTGTTCTGTAGTTTTCATTGTAG
Source organism: Sciurus carolinensis (assembly GCF_902686445.1). NCBI lineage: Eukaryota > Metazoa > Chordata > Mammalia > Rodentia > Sciuridae > Sciurus > Sciurus carolinensis. The sequence continues at coordinate 126,942 of NW_025920312.1, read as the reverse complement.
AGGTCTTTCAGCTCTTTTGTTAGATTGATTCCAAGTGTTTTATTTTCTTTTTATGATATTGTGAAAGGGATAATTTTCCTAATTTTTCTTTCAGCTGATTTACCATTGGTTTATAGGAACACAATTGATTTATGGTTGTTAATTTTATTTCCTGCTACCTTGCTGAATTTATTTATGAGTTCTATGAGTTTTTTGGTGGAATTTTTTTTGTTTGTTTCTATATATAGAATCATGTCATCATCAAGTAGGGATGGTTTGAGCTCTTCTTTTCATATTCATATCCCTTTAAGTTCCCTCTTTTGCATAATTGTTCTGGGATTGCCAGGCCTATATTTTGGGTCAAACTTGGGTGTATAGAACTTGGCTCCCTAGCTGCTGGTCCTCATGCCTGGGATGCAGAATTGTTCCTTCCTGTGTCTTTTGTGGGCAGCCAGGAGAGATGTGGCTTCTTTTCTACACAAGAATATTGTGTAGCATGCCTTTCAGTTTAGTCAGACAGTGTCTTTGATCTCTGATCTCTCCATACCAAGACATGCCTCAGGTCTCCTAAAAAAGTGGGTTCATTTACTTCCCTTATTCCTCCCCTTTGCTCTGTCTGGTGCCTCTGGGGCAGCAGTGGAAGTGGGGATCTCTTCCTTTTTTTTTTTTTAATTATATCCAACCTCCTTAGTCTCCAGTCTGTTTGAAAGTCCTCTGTTAAATCCATGTAAAGCCCCCCCATTTCACCTAAAAAATTAAGTACCATGTTTACAATTCCTATTAGTAGAACATTTAAAAACTAGTGTTGATTAGGGCACTTAAAAACTAGTATATGTTTAAGGTACTAGGTTTTTATGAGAATATTCTGATTGGGATTTCCAGTGTCTCTATTAGGTTATTTGGATTGAAGACCTGGATTTGGAATCTGAGAGACTCTGGGTTCTAACCTCTGATTTAAGGCAGGAGCATGCCTGTCATATCAAGAAATATTGAGGAAGCTGGTGTGACTTAGCATAGTGAAGGATGGAGAAGCTAAGGCTGGAGCGTTAGGGTGCGAACAGATCATATAGACCTTGAAGACCACTATATGAATTTTGATTATTGTTTAAATGAGTTTTGCCAAGACCATGATCTGACTTGTATTTTAACAGAACTATGGCTGTTCTGTAGAAACATACTGAAAGTTGATAAAGGTAGAAACAGGGAAATCCAGAGGGAAAGATTGTGATAGTCCAAGTAGTGATGATGTTGACTGGATCCAGGTTGTAGCAGGGAAAATAGCCAAAAATAGTCAAATTTTGGCTGTATTTTGAAAATCAAGCATATGAATGTTCTAAAAATTTGAATGGGGGATTCAGAAAAAGAAGAGTCAAGGGGAACTCCAAGGTTTCAGCCTGAGCCTTTAGAAGGATGGACTTACTATTGTATGAAATAACAGAGGTTTCACAAAGAGTATGTAGGTTTGGAGGAGAGAGTTGATACAAGAGGCTTGGTTGGGAACAGTTTAAGTTTGCATGTCTATTAGCCATCCAAATTGAAAGGTCAAATAAGCCCAGAGTTCCAGCTGGAAATACTATGAAGAAACCACTGGCAGATGGATGAAAATTAAAATCAAGAAAGTTGATATAATCAATAAGGGGAGACATGTGAAGGGAGAAGGAAAGATATCCAAGGACTGAGTGCTGGCATTTTGATATTTAGTAAAGGGAGAGGACAAAACAAGTAAGAGGAACTGAAAAGGAGTAGCTTTGGGGAAACCAAGCAAGTATGGTGTCCTAGAAGCTAAAAGAAGAGCGGGCATTTACTCTCTTGAGGTATATGAAGGCTGAGAACTAACCACTGGATTTAACAACATACAGCACATTGTGTTACTGAAGGGAACTCCGGCACTGGAGAAATGAGGTCATTTCAGGATCAATGCCCTTGAGTGAATAAGATGCTATGGGATTCAGCATAAGACTTGCTTTGCCTAATTTCCAGTTAAAAAAGCAAATCAGGTAGAAAATCCTCAAATCCAAAAGTAGTAAGCCATTTGACCAATAAGGAAAAATAACCTAATAAACCTGTAAAATTCCTAATAAACCTGTAAATCTTCTTAACTGGAAAGTTATTTCAATTTTAAAGATATTCTGTAAATAACAAGATGCTTTTCACTTGATCACCAGGTGGAACACTCCTGTGGTAATGCTAAATTTCATCTCATTATTTAGTATACAAGTAGCTTGTTTACCATCTCTTAGTATAGTGCAAAACAAATTCCAAAAATAAAAATTTTGAAAACCAATAAAACACACACTTGGGATTTCTAGTCATTTTTTATTGTCACTTTCATAAAACAAAATGTAATAGGTTATTCTTTTATAAATCTAGTCAATGGACAAGTTGGAAAAAGAAACCTGAGGCAAAGCCTATGGCAGTCAATGTTCCAGAGATTCATTAATTTATAGTAAAAGACTAACATGACCCAGCATTTAACAGTTCTACTTCTGTAATAATGAGTATTGAGACTGAAACATTTCACAAGATTGAATTCTAAAATTTTAGCTTGGTTCATAAATTATATACAAAATAGTAAAAAAAAACTGGCTTTGAAATATTCATTTTATAATATCGTTTGAGTTTTCATATTAAAAATCATGAATTATTAACAATTATTATGATACTGTTTCACTTTTTAAAAAATTTAAAGTTCATAGACTAAGTGAACGTAACATTAAACGAGCCAATTGAAATTCTAGTAGATACCTGGTGAGATTATAATAGTTCAGTCCCTATCCCAAAGATGAAAAGGAAAGGTGACAGGAGGTGAGCTGAGCCCCTGGCTGGGGAAGAGAAACAGGAAAAGTGGAGAAAGAGGAGAGATGCTTAGTCATTAAATGACGTGCTCACCTAGATAATAACAATATCTAGATTTGGTCAGTCCTATTCAATTCTGTCTCAGTTTTGACAACAAAACCACACCACTTAAACAGAAATAGCTTAGATGTTTGTAGAATTCATCTCAGCCCAACACATGGCGCCTCTGGCAAGTAACCTCTGTAAAGCTCTTTCCAGTGAATGTTTCTGACATCATAACATTATTCTGAGGGTCAAATGAGGTCGTAACTAGTAAAGAGCATAAAGCTCCTTAAACCATTACTATTCTAGTTTAATAATAATATATTGTCTTCCTAATTGTAATGATCTTTCAAGGGCAGAGAAAAGGAGGCAGAAGTATCTATATGGTCTTGAAATTATCTATGAAGTATCTATATGGTCTTCAAATTAAGTATCATTAACAATGACCTCTAGTAGAACTATTAGAGCAGTAACATCATTTAATAAAATTAAAAGAGCTAAGCAAAAGGTGCAAGGTCCCTATCCTATCCCTAAACTAGTAAATTCCTTTATAATTCTTTAGACTGTTCTTTTTTTTTTTTTTAAGGCTCTTTCCATTTTATTAGATTAAAAAAACCTAACAAAACAAGTAAGAACCAGGGGCAAAGAAGGGGGAAGACACAGAAGAGGAGCAGGCAAAGATCAGAGATATAAGGGGGAGAAGTAGAGAGGGAAGGTCAAGAGCCCATGTCCCGGCAGGACAGAGATTTCTAAGGACTAAACATCTCTTCCTTTGATGACAATTTTCTGGCATAAGGCTCGGGGCCCAGAGTCAGGGAGGGGCTCAGGAGGTGGGGGGCCAAGGCCCAGGACTGAGCAGTAGGACGCTGTCCATGGGCAGCGATGTGCTTCTATAGGCCTCACGGATGGTCTTGAAGTTTCAAGCAGTGGCACAGAGTATGTCTGTAGCAGGGTCACTATATCGAGCTGGAGGATGGGTCACTGGGCAGATCTCCCGAACACTGACTTTTGGGGGCTGACCTTGGGGGAACTATTCCTCAAATGTCACATCATCACTAAATGTGAAGAAGGCACGTGAGCAATGAGCAGGTGGTATCACAGGTGCAGCCCCAGCATGGGGAGTCAATACAGAAGCCATGGGAGCAGGATCAAGTCCTTCTACCTCCACATTCTCTTCCTCGGGGCCCAGCTCCCCAACAAGCGGCACTGTCATTGAATGAGAGGTGATCATGGGCCCACGGCACTTCTGTTTCTCGTGAATCTGCTTCTTTTTGTCAGCCTCAAGTCGCTCATGTGTCTCCAGTGAACGCAAGTTGAGCTCTTCTGTGCTCTTGGCTTCCCTGAGAGGTTCTTCTTGGGTCAATGGTCTCTCACAGTGGGGCCCCTTTCACCGCGGGGACTGGTCCTGTCTCTCCTGTACCTGACCCAATGTCTGAAAAAGTACCTAAAGTCTTTGAAACTGGAACTTGGGCTAAGCTGCTCTTCCTGCAGGTAACTTTAGGGACCCTTAAAGGCCATTTTAAGAAACATTTTCTGATCTCAAAAATCTGCCATTAACCCACTTTGCTGTCTTTTCAAGTCAATATTATTCACCTTACAAGAATTCTCAGGCTGGGGAGATAGCTCAGTTGGTAAAGAGCTTGCTTTGTGAGCACAAGGCCCTGGGTTCCATCCCCAGCACCGCAAAAAAAAAAAAAAGAATTCTTTTAGGTAAAGTAGTCTTAGGCAAAGAGGAGAGATTGAGTTGTGGCATTTTGACAGCCTGCACCCATTAGGAACAATCATACATTTACCAAATGATCCCAACATAAGTACTTGTAGGTGTTGGGGAAGTGGACAGCAAGGTTCGGTGCTATGCCATAACTTGTGGAGGTAACTGGAGGATTTGTTTTGAAGATTTAATAAAGGATCAAGTTGAAGAAGTACCTTAGTATGGAGGGGTTCCTCTGAGCTCAAAAAAGAAGTGTGTTAAAAAAACTGATGAGGGTAAAGGGCAACCAACAACTCTCACCTACTATGCCTACTTTCCTGCTGGTGACCATTACGCAATTTTTACTGTAACACACCAAGTCCTTTATTTTGGCTGATGCCATCTATTCAACTCTGGTAAAGATAATCACTTTCAAGCTTCTCAGCAAAACTATTTTTCAAGCAGAATGCTTCTGAGAAGCATTCGACTACACATGCTAATGATATTTAAAAAGTATTACCTGGTGTAGTTCAATAACTTCTTTCACATGACGTCTCTTCCCATGGCAAATCATTTTCTTGATTAGTATCTAAAAACAGGTTAAGAAAATTGTCCTTTTAAAACGTAAATGATGCTGAAGTTTGCTTTAAATGTGTAGACAGGCTCACCTGGCATTCACTCAGTAAATGCCAGTGCACACAAATGTACACACACCCAAATCAATCCTAGCAGTTTTTCACTTTGGGTCTTAACTTTAATACTAAAACTAAGAGGGAAAAAGGTCAGTTTTGCGCATTTAGTAACTGACCATACAAACCTTAAGCCGAAAGACCCAAAAGGCAAGAAAAATGTTCCTGAAGTCTGAACAGATTTATCCTCAACACTCCTCCACTCCGGGCAGCTTTGCGCGAGAAGCACGGTGGGAAGGTGGTCGGGGCTTTGTCCGTCCACGCTGCCCTCGGGATGCCTTCCGCGGATGGACGTCGGCGCAGACCTGCAGTCACGTCTACCCGAGCTGAGGCGGCGCACAGCGGCCGCACATCCGCAGCCGGGCAGCCTCCGCAAACCCCGCCTTTCAGGAGCAGCCGTCCTCAGGGCTTGGGGCTCCCTCAGGCCGCGGCGACAGGAACGCTTCGCGCCCATTTCCCTGCCCCGCACCCCAGAACTTTCCATCCCTAACTCGCAGCTGGCCCCACCATGAAGGACGAAAGCCCTTCGCCAGGCAGGCACCAAGACACTCACCGAGCCGGCTCCGCCGCTGGCCCCGGGGCAGCCCGTCCCGGGCGTCCATGGCGACACGCAGCCGCTTGTCCAGGCGGGCGAAGGAGTTCCTGCGGGCCGCGGTCGGACCGCCCACTGTGCCGCCGGCGGCCGGGAGGGGCCTGAGGGGCAGCACGGCCGCCAGGGCGGCGCGGCGAGGCGTCGGCTCCGCAGCTCGGGAGACCGGGAGGCAGCGGCTTCTTGGCTCCCGGATCTTTTCCGTCGGAGCCACACTGTTTCTGGCGGCTTTTTGTGGGTGGGGGAGTAGCCGGCTACCAGAAAGGGCCGCAACGCGAAGCGGCTGAGGCCGACTGTCCGCCCCGCAGTACTTCCCGCCCGCGCGGCGTGCGTGACGGGCACGCGGACCGCGAGGTCCCGCCCCCGGCTGCGTTCCTCCGGGCGGGGCGGTCCTGGGGCTCCTCCAGCTCTGGGCCCGGATCCTGTGGTGAGATGAAGGGGCTGTGGGCAGCACTTGGCCCGGGCAGGTGTGCACTACCCCGTTGGACATCGAAATGGCTGAACGCTGTTAGGCCTGCAGTAGGGATGTCATCACCGCGGGTACAGCGTCTGGACTCGAGCCTCGGTGCTGGACTGCTGCTTAGATAGAACTTACGGGGAGCAGTGGTGACGTCTAGAGGTGGTGACAGCGCCAGAGCCGACCCCAACCCCGCCTTCCCCAAGAGAGAACTCAGAAGATAGCACCCTTCAAGCTCAGTCCCCCTTTCCCAATGCCAGGAAACAGCCCTTCACGCAAATGCTCTGCAGCTCCCACGGGACAAGTTACTGTGATCCTTCTTCCTGAAGAAACTCGAAGTAAATGGATATTTCAATACAAATTCAAGTATGTATGAGTTAGATACTTTGGGACCTGAAAATATATTCAAATGCTTAAATTCTGACACAAAGACTCGTTAAGATGTTCAAAATGGAATTGACAGGTAACTAATAACATTATTTTGACCGTGTACCAAGGCCTGTAACAGATTTATCAATAGAATGGTGTGGATTTTGCTGAAAGCAATTTTCCTCATGGGAAGAGAGGCAAATGTGTAGAAAAAATTTACTAAAAATGACTTTCAGAATACCCCTTCAAATGTTACAGAATTATCTTGCTCATTTGCACAGTAATCTGGAAAACATTTTTTCAAGTATGTCAAATAACTGAACATTTTGTACATCAGAAAACTGCTTAAAAACTGAACAACTTGCTTTTTATCTTCCTTGATTTTTTTCCAATTTCCAAGGAAAACTCTGGCTTCAAATACTGGGATGGTTTATCCAGCTGAGAAAGAAGATTAAAATTGAACAACTTGATTTTTCTGAACAACTTCCTTGGAAATTTTTGCCTCATACAGTGGAATAGGTTCATCCAACTGAGATCTGGAGAGAAAAAATGATTACAAATGTCACAGATGTTTAGAACACATTGGGCAGTAGTTGACAGTTGCCATAGTTCAGCCATATTACTTTAAAATAAGTCAAACTTGTCCATTAGTATCTCCACTGTTAAAAGTGGTTAAGTTTTCAAGGGGAAAAAATACCTACTTTATCCATTCTAAGTAATAACCATATTGGATTTTCCGTTCTTTCCAAGCCATGGATCTTTTTGGGAGGGGAGATGAGAAAAAGCAAAGATCAAAGCACAGAAAGGAATGGAGGGCAGGAAACTCACAGGACACTTCTGGTGGTATACCACAAGATACACTTTGAGAAATATTAAACAGCAGCTATTTATCTAAACTAAATAAGCTATGGAGGCAACAGGTATACTGTAAAAACTGAAACAAAAATGGAAATGCCCACATTATTTCCTTGAGAATAGAAAATAAACAAAAATCATTTGGTTATGTTAGCATACCTAAAACCACCAGCTGATAACTTCCCCATCACATCTTTTAAAATGCAAAGCTGGAAGGATTGTTAAGGTGACAATATTAAAGAGAAAGGATTAAAAACATTCAATAGACAGAAGATACTAGGCAGGTCAATTTTCTCTCAAGTTTTTTACTCTTAGAGATTCAAACTGTTGTTACAGAAATTCTGTAACCTGTCAAGTTTACCTGTAAAACAGGAATGATTTGAGACAGTTGATATAACTAAGCCTAAACTTCTAAACACAAGTGATAACAGCAGCAACTAAGGGATGACCACTTTTGTATTTAGTACTTACTTTACATCTCTTGCATCTGGTTGGTAACAGAACAAAATATGTGCATGGTATGTGTCAGTAACAGAATCAAAATTACGTGAAATCAAAAAATTTTTGTGAGAATGTAAGGAGGAAATGTCCATATTAAGCTCAGTGAACATTATTTCTCTTCCTGCCTCCCTTCACTTACACTCTGTTCATTCTCATTCTCTTTGATCTTTTTCAGTTAGTTTCTCTGTTCCTATTTTCTTCCTTCTCTATGCACTGCTGTTTGGAGAGGTTCAACTTTTATACACACACACACACACACATACATATATATATATATATATATATATATATGTTTGGTTACTTATTTATTTATATTTGCTAGGTTGAACCTTCTTAAGAGCTGACAAGAGACTCATCAGAGTCCACCATGTCCTGCTCACTTTAAACTATATCTGACTTGTATTTCTGTGTGCATGGATCATTTGTCTTCCTAGGGTCTCACAGAAAACAGAGAACTTTAAGGTTATATGATGGGGTAAAAGAGGTTGAGAAACAGAGTGTTACAAAAATATATTGATTTATTGAGTGAAACCAAAGAAACAACAGGAATTTCTAAAGTGTGTCAGGTTCACTTAAAGCAAACTTGGGTAAATTGGTAAGACAAAAATTAAAAAAAAGAAAGATGTAAGTTTGAAAAATTTAAATAATTAAAGCTATCACTTAAGTAAATTTGGAATCAGCACAGATTTTTTTTAGCTGTTAGTGAATTTTAAAATTAACTTTCATTTGGGATTTTGTACTTCACTTTACCAGTGTCATTTGCGACTGTTATTTCCCTGAAAAATTTCATGTTCTCAATTTGTGCTGAGTAATGTAACCCACCTATAGAAGGCCTACATCTTTCAAAGCACCACTTGACTTCCAAGCTGCATGCTATTGAAATCACTTTGGCTCCTCTGTGCTGTGCTTACTGAATAACTATTGTGCCAAATACATGTGTGGAAACACATGTACAAGGGGTTAACAAATACAGGGGACAGGCCATATCCAATCTATTTTGTAGACTATATAAAATATACAGCATATGTATATATTGTGTGTATGTATGTATATATAGTATATGTATGTGTATGCACATATACATACACGTTCATATGTGCATATAGGTATGTGCATGTGCACTTTTTTTGGTACTAGGAATTGAACCTGGGGTGTTTCATATTGAGCCATATCAACAGCCCTTTTTATTTTTTAGTTTGAGACGGGGTCTTGCTAAGTTGCTGAGCCTCCCAAGTCACTGAGATTACAGGCATGCACCATTGCACCTGGATTACTTTAATATATTTTTAAAATAAAGAAACAAATAAAAAATAAAAACGTCTGGGGATGTAGCTCCATGGTAGACTTCCTGTGAATTCTCCCTAGTGACACAAAGAAACAGAAAAAAAAACAAAACCCCCCAAACAAAAAATGCTATAATAAAAAAGGAAAAAACTACAGATAAATTTAGCAGGGTAAATGTCTGATTGGCTTCTTCAGAAGGGGGAGTAGAAAAGCTGCACACTTCACATGCTCAAGTCTGAGCATCATTTCCAGGATGGAGGCCACATTCAGAAACGTGACCTTAGAAAGAGAAAGGCTTAAGGGCACTGTTTAAGTACTTCAGGAACCTAGCTGCCTCTTTTGGAGACTGAAGCACGTCAAACACTCCATCGGTATTTGGACCTGTAGGGTGAGCACAGGGAAACACTACTACCCCGATGTTGGACATCAGAGGACGTCAATGCTGAAGACAGCTCTGCCTTTTTCCAGAGAAAAGGAAAGGAAAATAATTTTCATCAATAGCCAAATAGGAAACTACAAATTCACCTCAAGTTTTGCAATGATTTTAGATTATAATATTTTACATATTCTTTTGTTTGTTTGTTTGTTTTTGTACTGTGAATTAAACCCGTGGTATTTAACCACTCAGTCACATCCCCAGCACTTTTTCTTTTGAGACAGGGTCTTGCTAAGTTCCTTAGGGCCTCGCTAATTTTGCTGAGATTGGCCTCACACTTGTGATCCTCCTGCCTCAGCCTCCAGAGTCACTGGAATTGCAGATGTGTGGCACCAAGACCAGCTGTTTTACATAGTCTTTTACTATTATTGCAATAGTCTATTTCTGGATGCTATATGGAATACATTTAATTTAGTATTTGACCTCCTGTGTGATCTAGCTATAAAATGCCAACACTTTATTAACCTGAGTAAGTGTCAGTGATATTATACAAAACCAGTAAGGAATTCCAGGGGTGAATAAAAATGGTTTGGCTGGGGGTACAGCTCAGTGGTAGACAGCTTACTTACCAACCCTGGGTCCTCTCCCCAGCATGGGGTGTGGGCAGGGGAGACTTGTTTTCTTTTTAATGTACTGGTAAACTTAAAGTAATTAGAAACTAATTACACTAAATCTAACTTTTACCTCCTATTGATAAATCCTGCTTATGATAACAAAATGGGAGGCTGGTAAAGATATCAGTTATTAATCAATTGGCAAAGAATTCTATTAGCTTGTTTCTAAATTCCCTAGGTTGACTGCATGTTAATCTATTTCTTAAAAACACACATTAATACTTACACTTGCTCCATCCATTATCAGTATTGATTTTCCAGGAGAGAGATGAGAAAGCTAATGCAGGACTGTATAAACTCATACTCCATCCTGAATAGTTCCAGCTGCTTCTGTCCATGTAACCTTTTCTGGTTTATGAACTATCACAGGAATAAGAGGAATCCATCCATTAGCAAGTCCTAGTAATATGCCTGATGGATCTATTTCTTTCCATCTCTTTGTCCCTGGACCATGGCCCTGGTCCAAGCCCCTGCTCCTGTTAATCTCTCCCCCACATTATGGTTTCCTTGGTCCACTCTTGCCCATATAACATATAACCCATTCTCAAGCTAGGAGCAAGTGTGTACTGAGTGAGTACGTTTCCTAAACACATTCAGGAGAAAACATGAAACATAAACACAACTGCATTAATAAATAAAAAGCAGAAGGTAAATAACCACCATCAGAGAGGAGAAACAGTGCATAAGGATCATCCCCGCAGCCTCCTCTCTCCCCACCAGGGGTCACCATTCTCACTTGATTTCTGATTCCCCTATAGAGTTATCAAGTGTGCACTCCTCAACCATCATTCAGTTTTGCCTGGTTTTGAACGTTTATCTAAATAGAACCATACCCTAAGTATTCTTTGCTATATTGCCTTTTATGTTGAACATTGTTTTTAAGAGTCACATTTTTGTACCCTTTCATTTGGGAGGATGCTGTTACATTATGCATAGTTTTCATTAGGATATTTACTTTGGTGTGGAAATCCCAGGTCGCAGAGTATATTACTTTTGACTTAGTTACACACTTTTCAGTGTGCTTGTATAAATTTACTCTCCTATATCATTGTCTTAGCACATTTTTTCCAGTCATGTGTATAATGGTATAATGGTTTCTTACTGTGACTTAAAATTGCTTTTCCCCTACTACTAAAAAGGCTGAGCCCCTACATTTGCAGGCCTTTTGGAATTCTTTTCATGAAGTGACTGTTCAAGTCTTTGTCAAACTTTCTATCATCCTGTCTTTTTCTTATTTATTGACTAGAGGAATTCTTATAGTCATTTGTGCTATAAATATTACAAGTTGAGTCTTTTTCTATGTGCTACCAATATTACAAGTGAGTATCTCTTATCTGCAATCACAGCTCCCATCTGGAAAAATTACTGAAGATAAATTCTGACTTTAAGTACAGTTATGATAAACTCAGATGTAAGAATTTATATGTCAAATGCTTAGCATGTTATTGTTGAACACATCTTAACCTTATGACCTCACATTAAATCTTCCTCTGATTTAATTTGAAATATTTCTGTGTAAGAACTGTGAAAAATAAATTACCAGAGAAGAATAAGAATTAAACCAGTAGTAGTAACAATTGCAACAGTAAAACATTGATAGTACTCCTCTCTGTGGAAAATAAACATGTCCAGATTTGAGATTAAGAAATAGAAAAGCTATCCAAAGATATTCTCCAGCCTCACTTTTGAGAAATATCTTTTGGATGTTGTTGTACCTGTGATGACATCATATCATACTGGAGAAAAAAGGTAGACTACCCAAAAAAGAATAATTAAGGTTGGGACACTCAAAGAACATGCTAAAAATGGAAAAATACTATATACATAAATTGTATTTTTTAATTTTTGTGTGGGGATTTTCAAATATACTTTGTGTTGTTAGATCAAGGAAATTCTGTGCAAATTTGGAGATTGAGCTTAAGCAAGTACCTTGTCAAATTTGCTGGTGATTAACATATGCATGAAATCCAACTAAAAGTTATTTTCAGTGCAAATTGGATCTACTGCAGCAGTCAGTGCCTGCTTTTTGCCAGAAGAAACAAGTGTGGATATTAACACTCCACAAACACTTTTACATTCCAGTTGGTGTCCCCCTCATTCATTTAATCACCTTAATTTAGAACCATAATTTGTCTCACAGGGTAATGTCAATTTTTTTTTTTTTTTTTTTTTTTTTTTTTTTTTTTTTTTTGTGGTGCTGGGGATTGAACCCAGGGCCTTGTGCTTGCAAGGCAAGCACTCTACCAACTGAGCTATATCCCCAGCCCTAATGTCAAAATTTGAATGACTCTTGTTCTACTATCTCTCAACATTCATGAAGGCAAAATGTTGAATAATGTATAAATAATTAAGAGCTGATTGATCATAATTAATAACAATTGTCCTATGGCTTTCCTCAATTAATATCCTAAGTCTTTCATCAATTTTTAAAAACAGAACAAAAAATAGTAAAATAAACTGATTTAACCTTTTATCTTTCTACTGCTTCAAAAACTGATATATGAATAAATTGGTAAAAATCAAAATATGGATAATGAAAGGACAGAAGAAGAAATCAGTAAGAAAACTGGATATAAGGACCTGGAGGAATCTGTTATGTGTAACCCACACTGAATTAAGTGGATCCTAGAAGTACCCTTTATGTGGAAAATTTTACATAGACCAAGGAAGGTCTACCATCCTGGCAAAGAATAAGGGGGACAGGGACTAATAAGGAAAAGGCTGATGATTTTTTTTCTTTTTGAATATCAAGAAGTTCTAGCAAGCAGTGCTTTGATGATTTAAGAATACCTCATTAAATATCATGTTTGTACTTTTCCTTGAAGGCATTACATTTAAGAATTAATGGCACTTGTAAAATAAAATTGGTTTTTCCTAACCCAAAATATTTAGAGCTATATCCCCAGCCCTGTCAAAATTATAATAATAAATAAAATTTATTATTATAAAATAATAAATAAAAGATTAAGCCTAATATAACTTTTTACTAAAAAAAAGGAAACAAAAGTTCAGATGAAGTAAAAATATTTTCTATCTCTACTCAAATTATTTTAACATTTTACATATTTTTTCCTAATTAACCATTCTCTTTATGATGTTCACTAGCACAACAAAAATCTATAACTGAATACTGCATTATTTTTATTACTCATTCACAAATGAGCTTCTAGTTGGATTTTGTAAGGCTTTCTCAGGGTTCCTTGTGTATCTATTATAGAATTATTTTAACATTTATAGTTTATTTTGAGAAATTTAAAGAGTTAAAGATGCATTTTGGAAATTGATATTTAATTGAAACCAATATTAAATACTCACAGAAATTCAAAAAAGTAAGGGAAAGGAGAAAACGGGGGAAGAAACTGAGGTATTAAATTTATTTTCCACTTATCAGTAAAACATTCGGCCTTTGATTTTTTTGGGATTGACTTATTTCACTTAGCATTATATTCTCCAATTCCATTCATTTATCTACAAATGCCATAATATTATTCCTCTTTATGGCTGAATAATATCACATTGTGTATATATACCACAGTTTCTTTATCCATTCATCTGTTGAGGGCATCTAGTTTGGTTCCACAATCTACACATCATGAATTGAGCTGCTATAAATGAAAAACTAAAGGCCGAATGTTTTCCCTGATAAGTGAATGATCATATAGAAAGGGAGGGTGGGGGGGTGAGAGCAGAATGGAGGAACTTTAGATTACATGGAGGGAAGTGAGAGGGAGGACGGGGTGGGGTATGAAAGATGGTGGACTGAGACAGACATCCTTACCCTATGTACATGTATGTGTACAAAAATGGTATAAATCTACATCGTGCGCAACCATAGAAATGAAAAGATTACCCCATTTGTGCACAATGATCAAATGTGTCTGTAAAAATAAAAAAAAAAGAAAAAATTTTATATTCCCCAATAATCTGTTAAGAAAGAGTTGGTAGAACATTTGAAAATCTGTGATTTCATATATTAGCACACTAGAGTAGAGAAACTAAATGGTCATGGTTTAAAAAAATTGCCAAACTCAACATCAAATATATGACATTTTTGGCAGACTACCAAATTTGGTATAATGCCTTGTTAAACAGTGCTTGTCATGCCATTATCAGGCACTTGCTTCAACCTTCAATTTCACTGTGTGGAGCATTATTGTCCCAGTGTCTGTGACACTGGCCTATAGTCTGCATCCCTCAGGGTCTGGTACAAGGACCCTGGGCCCTGTGCCCGACAGACAGTAGTCAGATCAAGAGAATGAATCCTTATGTGAAGACTGACTAGCCAGATATTTCTGCCTTTAAAGGTGAGTCGAAGGGCCTCTTGGAAAATCATACCAAGGGAATTTCTGAGTGCAGCCTAGTTGTAAGGCAGCAGCAAAGGAGGTGTGGCCTGGTGGGTGGAGTGAACACAGGCCATCTCTCCTCTCTTACTAGCCCTTTCCAGGCCTCCATCCCACATGTTGAGTGATTGGTTCCGTCTTCTCTAGGGATCACAGGAGCCAGCCACCTCCACTTAGAAGTCAAACATTCCAGGATCTTTTAATTGGGTTTTTAGAGTGAGCTTTTTAGAACATAAACTAGATCATGACATTCTCTCGTTTTAAACTCTCCAGTAAATTCAAATTACATATAAAGTACAATACAAACTCTTTTCTCTGGTTTACAAGGCTATATTCAATCTGGCTCTTGCCTAGCCTTCAGTAACAATTTATTCTTCTCAAGGCACACTGGTTTTTGTTCTGTTCCTAGAGTTCACAATCTCATTCTTACCCATGGTGGGACTGGAAGAAGTTTTATTTCTTATTTTCAAATCTGTACATCTTTTATTTGCTTTAGTTGCCTTTTACATTTATTAGAATGTCTAGGGTGATGTTGATGTGACTGTTAATATTGTTGCCTTGTTTTTGATCTTATGATGTTAGGTGTAGGTTCCATAGAGAAAACCTTAGGAATGTTAAGAATGGTCTTTAATTCTTAATGACAATTATCAAAATTATAAGCAATAATAACCATTGGCCAGGATGTGGGGAAAGAGGTGCACTTATGCTTTGCTGGTAGAACTACAGATTGCTGAAATCACTCTGGAAAGCAGTATGGAGATGCCTCAGAAAGCTTGGAATGGAATCATCATTTGACCCGGATATCCCACTCCTCAGTTATACCCAAAGCACTTAAAATCAGCATACTACAGTGACTCAGCCACATCGACGTTTACAGAAGCTCAACCTAGATGTCCTTCAACAGATGAATGGGGACGAAACTATGGTATATATACACAATGGAATATTACTCAGCCTTAAAAAAAGAATAAAATTATGGCATTTGCAGGTAAATGGATGGAACTGGAGAATATCATGCTAAGTGAAATAAGTCAAACCCAAAAAACCAAAGGATGGATGTTTTCTCTGATAAGTGGTTGCTGATCTGAGGTGGGTAGGGAAGAATGAATGAACTTTGGTTTGGGCACAGGGGAGGAGGGGAGAGGGGAGTGCGGAGGACATTATTACCAGACAGACATTATTACCCTATGTACATGTGTGATTACACAACTAGTGTGACTCTGTATTGTGTACAGCCAGAGAAGTTGTGCTCCATTTGTGTACAATGTGTCAAAAATGCATTCTACTGTCATGTATAACTAATTAGAACAAATTTTTTAAAAAATAAAATTTAAAAAAGCAAGGTACAAAAAGTGCATTGCAAAGGAAGATTTTGTATGGATGACTTGATGATAATGAAGACAATGACAACTCATTATGGTGTGTTCCTAAGGTCACTGTGAAGTGGAATGTGGAGAGCAACCCAGAGTGTGACCCAATATTACTCAGAGCAAACCTGAAGGGTCAACATACATAACTCCTCAGGTTTGCCCAAAACCCATCCTCAGGGAACACATGAGGAGTGTACTGTACTCTGTCCAGTCCTTTCCTGTCCCCAACTGGGAATCTAAAGTTACACCAGTCATTCCACTCATAACCTTTATAACCTTCGCCAAGTCACTTAGTCTTTGCATGTCCTAGCTTTTTCATTTTTTCCTAGAAGTATCCCTATGTGGATTTGCAGATAAGGGTTCAGGTTAATAACCATTAAGAACAGTTCTTTTGTTGTTAATTTTTTAAATTAAATTTTTAATTCATTCTTATTAATTTTACATGATAGTAGAGTGCACTTACGCATTTTGATAAGTCATGCATAAATGGAGTATGATTTCTCACTTTTCTGATTGTACATATTGTAGGATCACATTGGTCATGCAGTCATTTATGTACATGAGGTAACAATGTCTGTTTCATTCTACTATACACAAGAACAGTTTATGTAGTTCTACAGCATATGTCATAAATCAATTATTTTCTGTGCATAATTTACTTCTGGGAATGTAAATTCTACAGACTCTTACTTGACAGTCGTATCTGCTATTTCTGTAAGGGAAGGTCCAAAAAAAACAGAGCAGAAAAATGTACATGCCTACCACTGGAGAGCCCCAGCATCTCCTCTTGTGACAAAAGTGACCACTTCTCAATTTTTCCCCCAAAATTAAAGATGAAAGTCATGGTTGCAGAGGATAGGAGAATTAAAACAACATTGCATTTTCTCACTTTAATTTTACAGAAAGAAGTATATTATTTGGCAATTAGTTTTTCTGTTAAAACTAAGCATATTTTAAAAATTGTGCCTACTGATGTTTCTGAGGGATCAAAATAGTTTAATAAGATTACAATTGCTGGTTAAAAACTGTTTATCATCTTAATACAAAAAAGGTAGGTGAATAAAGTTCACATATGTTTAATAAAATTCAACAGTTCTGATATGCATATTTAAATGTCTGACTTTCATTTAGCTCTTTAGTGATCTTAAATATCCTTGTTTCCAGTGTGGTAGAATTTTATATATATGAAGACGTTGATGTCTGAGGTAAACAACAGCCTACAGGTCAAATCCAATCCACCTCCTGTTTTGATCAGTCTATAAACTAAAAGGCTTTATTTTTCCTCTTTAACATTTTTAATGGCTAAAAATATCAAGACATGATATTTCTTTGCACATAAAATTTTATGAAATTCCAATTTCACTGACCATAGATAAAATTTTATTGGAGCTGGGACACCTTCAGAGCAATAGAAATAAAGGGAGCCAACATGACCTGGGGGTACTGATTGATTTTGGCAACATCCTTCTCATAGCTGTGGATGTACAGTTGAATGGTGGCCCCTGCACTCCCAGTGCCAGTTAGTCGGAAGATGATGTGAGAACCGTCTGCAAAAATGAGCCGCAAGCCCTGATTTCTTGAAATGCTTCCATCCACAGCGTCACTGTATTCAAAGTTACCAGCTTTCTCCACAATGAAGACTTTGTCACCCGCAGAGAACTGCTTCCCCACAAAACATCAGGGTCTCCAGGTCCTTCATCATCTTGTTTGCGCCCTCTGCTTCCACCTCCTCGTAATCATACCTGGTGAAGAAGTTCCGGTCATACTTTTGCCAATGATCTTTGAGAATGTCCCTCCACACTCTGTTTGCGGGTGGCCAGAATGGAAAGCCAAGCGAGGACAGCCCACAGTCCATCTTTCTCACGGATGTTGTCAGAAAGCTCTCCTCCCCACAGAGGTACAGTTTGCTTTCACCCACTAAATTCCCCCAAAACTTCCAGCCAGTTGGGGGCTCGTACAAAGCGATCTTCGTAGCGTTAGCCGCCCGAGCCAGAGCACCACTTGTGGGCATGCTGCTGTGTACAAAACCGCGGACCCCGGTGTGCTGGAAATACGGAATGCTGAAGATGTTGGCAGCGATGACAGGCACAGAGTCTGAAGGGTTCACAAAGAACCCATGCTTGCCCAGAATCATGTTTCGATCCCCATCTCCATCGAGGGCAGCCCCAAAGTCATGCTCTCCAGACTTCATGGTCTCCACCAGGTCAGCTGCATAAGTGAGGTTGGGGTCAGGGGGATGGCCTCCAAAATCCTCCAGGAGAACACAGTTCACAGCTGAGTTTGCTGGGGTACCGAGTTCTTCACAGAAGATCTTCTTTACATATGGTCCCACACTCCATGCATGGCATCTATACGGATCTTTAGTCGGTTTGGACCAGAAAGCTCTTTTAGTGCATTGAAATCAAAGATGTTTCTCAGCACTGTGGCGTAAGCTTCCACTGAATCCACAATTTCCACTGTGAAGGGCTTTAACTTGTTTTCCAGATCAAACTGTTGCTTACCCAGAACACCAAGGTTCATTTTCAGATCAGGGCAAGTTGCATACTCTTTGATTGTCTTGCTGATTTGGAAGATTTTATCAGTTATCGCTTCTGGAGAAGGACCTCCATTAAAAATATTAAATTTGATTCCAAAATCTCCGTTGGGTCCCCCTGGGTTGTGGCTGGCTGTCAGAATGATCCCACCACTGGCTTTGATTTTTCTAATGGTGCAGGATGCAGGAAGGGTGGAGAGAATTCCATCCTGTCCAATAACCAAGCGACCAACCCCGTTGGCGGCGGCGATGCGGATGATGAGCTGGATGGCCTCCTCCATGTGGAACCTGCAGTCTGCGCCCGCCACCAGGGTGACCTCCTGCCGCTGCCCGGGTTCCACGGTGGAGATGATACTCTGGATGAAATTCTCGCGTAGTTGGCGTTGCCCTGGACCACCTTCACCTGCTTCCGCAGCCTGCTCGTGCCCGGCTTTTGGTCGGGGTACGCCTGGGTCTTAACAGTTAGGATTTTCACCACGATGGCGACTCGCTGCCTGGCGCTGGCGCGGACACTGCTACCCGAGGGGCGGCCGCGGCTGGGGCTGCTGTCGCTCTCTGCTATATATTCTAACTGGCTCTTTACAAAAAAAAAAAAAAAAAAAAAAATTCTTGATCTACGACATCTTTTTCACATCTGAAATTTCCTATCTCTGCTTTTTGTCTTTCATCTTATTTTCTATCCTAAAAGTTGTTAGAACAAAAATGTTAACATTATATAATAACTTGCTTTATTTACTACATATAAATGGAAAATGTCAAGGTAATAGTGCTGTTTAATATTTAGCATATGAGAGAAGGCTATGGAACCTGGTGGAACCCATTCTGTCATGCTACTTCATAAGACATTCTACATCCCTTAAAAATATCAGGTAGACACTACTTTGTTACCCAATTTAAAACATAGCATTCAATTGAAAGAACTAATACTACATATTTTTAAAAGTATTTCAGAATTCATATTCTTTAGTCATTAAAACTGGGCATTCTTCCTCATATTTAGTGTGAATATTTAGGCTTCATTGTATTGGTTTCACAATACAATATGTACAATCAGAAAAAAGAGAAATTATACTCTATTTAATATAATTTATCAAAATGCATAAATGCATTCTACTGCGAGGTATGATTAATTAGAACAAATAAAAAATTAATGACAAAAGAATAAAGTCCTATCCATTTATGACAAAAAAATGGAATTTAAAAAAGTGGTGGCGGTGTAGCTCAGTGGTAAAGCTCCAAGGTTCCATCCCCAGTACTACAAAAATAAATAATTAAATAAATAAACTACATCAAATTTATTTGTGAATCTCTTCACATCAGTTCATTTCTTTTCACTCTATTATACTTCCTGGCCCCACCCCACTGATGTTTATCTGAACTTGAGAAGAGCCTCTGGGAGAATCAAGATTGATGCACTCAAGCCCCTTTCCATTTTGTTCTTCACACTATACCAGCAGAAATGTTGAAGAAGGCAAATCTGGTCACACACCTTGGTGTGATGTTTCCCAATTCAATCATCACCTACCCTGCATGCTCCCGTGCTCTGGGCTGTCAACAGTCATCATTCCCTGTGGTTGGTAGGGCCCTAGGAGAAACTGCTGACTCTGCAAAATTCCGGGAGAGCCCAGACTTGGAGGAGCGGTTTGGCAGGGCAATGCCGCTGGGGACTGTGCTAAGCTGGACCCACACGTCCTCCTGCAACCCTCGGATCCTCCTGGGTCAACTCGAGCTGGTGGGGCTAACTGCCCGCAGCACGATCTGGGTGGCCTGGCGGCCAGGAGGCCTGGTGCGGCCAGACGAGGACAACGCCACCTAGCGGACCTGGAGGGTAGTGCGGGCTGCCAGGCTTCAGCGCGTTCCCTAGTCCTGGCAGGAGGTGGTTGTATTGCAAGCGCGCAGGACCGCGCCCCCAACGCACCCTGCCTCTTCTCCTGGGGAACATGTGAGGATCGCATTTCTTGAAATCACTAGGCTCCTGGGACTCGCTCCCTTCCTCTTCCCACTTTCCATCGCAGCTGGGCCGGCGCCCACCTGGAATCTCCGTCTGAAGCGGAGGGTTCCGGAAGCGTCTCTGGTTGCCATGGACACCGTGACCTCATCGTGCTGTCCTGCCGCCTTTCCGTGACATCAGGCGGTGTCCGCAGCGCAGCCAGGATGTCAGGGAAGCCACTCATC
Source organism: Sciurus carolinensis (assembly GCF_902686445.1). Lineage (NCBI taxonomy): Eukaryota > Metazoa > Chordata > Mammalia > Rodentia > Sciuridae > Sciurus > Sciurus carolinensis. The sequence goes on along the minus strand of NW_025920312.1, from coordinate 106,223 downwards.
AAAACCCCTGTTGCCCAAGGCCCAGAAGCAGCCCCTGGGGACAGAAGCAAAGTGCGTTCTTTTACCAGAGCCTTCGATCTCGGCGCTCTTCATTCCCAAACTGCCCGATGCCAGCCCCTCCGGATTTGAGTATTGTAGTTCTCGCCTCTTTTGCTGTCATGTCACAGGAGCACTGGAAACCAAGTGAGGTATTTCTTTGAAAAGGATCCAAACGAGAATAGATGGATTTTATACGGAAGCGAATGACTGAGATTTCAGTGGAATTCTGCAACGAATCTCACTATAATGAATCTTGAGAGGAATTGCAGCAAACATACCTACTGGACGTTAGAAAATTGGATGTGGATTTTTTTTCTGCCAGGAAATATTGTTCGTGAAATCACAGATCACAGAGCCCTCACCTCTTCCCTTTGCCTATTTCTATTTACAGATGCTTAGGATTTCCATAATTTAGGGAAACTGGCTATGCCCTTATTTCACTTAGCATGATATTCTCCAATTCCATCCATTCATCTGCGATTGTCATAATATCATTCTTCTTTATGGCTGAATAACATTTCATTGTGTATATATACCACTGTTAAAGGGCATCTAGGTTGGTTCCACCATCTAGCTATTTTGAATTGAGCTGCTATAAACATTGATGTGACTGTGTTACTGTAGTATGCCAATTTTAAGTCCTCATAAAATGAGGAGTGGGATAACTGGGTCAAAACGTGGGTCCATTCCAAGTTTTTTGAGGATTCTCCACACTGTTTTCCAGAGTGACTGCACCAATTTACTATTCCACCAGCAATGAAAAAGTGTGCCTTTTCCCCTACATCCACACCAACATCTATAATTGTTTGTGTTCTTGATAATAGCCATTCTAATTGGAGTAAGATGAAATCATAGTTGTTTTAATTTGCATTTCTCTACTTACTAGAGATGTTGAACACATTTTCATATTTTTTAATCACCTGTATGTCTTATGTAAAGTGTCTGTCCAGTTCCTTCACCCATTTATTAATTGGATTCCTTGTATTTTGGTGTAGAGTTTTGTAAGTTCTTTATAAATTTTGGAGATAAGTGCTCTACCTGAAGTGCATGTGTAAATGATTTTCCCCCACTCTGTAGGCTGTCTTCTCAAATTATTGATTGTATCCTTTACTGTGAAAAAGCTTTTTAATTTAAGTCCATCCCATTTATTGATTTTGCTTTGATATCTTGTGCTTTGGGAGTCTTGTTAAGGAAGTCTGATCCTAAGCCAACATGATGAAAATTCAGACCTATTTTATCTTCTATTTGGTGCAGGGTCTCTGGTCTAATTCCTGAGTCCTTGATCCATTTTGAGTTGTGTTTTGTGCAGGGTGAGAGATAGAGGTTTAATTTCATTTTACTGCATATGGTTTTCCAGTTTTCCCAGCACCATTTTTTGAACAGGTTATCTTTTCTCCATTGTATGTTTTTAGCGCCTTTGTCTAGTATGAGGTAACTGTATTACTGTGGGTTTGTCTCTTTGTCTTCTATTCTGTACCATTGGTCTGCCTGTCTATTTTGGTGCCAATACCATGCCATTTTTGTTACTATGGCTCTGTAGTATAGTTTAAGTTCTGGTATTGTGATACTTCCTGCTTCACTTTTCCTGTTTGGGATTTTTTTGACTATTAGTGATTGCTTTCACTATTTCTATGAGCAATGTCATTGGGATTTTAACTGTAATTGCATTGAATGTGTATAGCACCTTTGGTAGGATGGCCATTTTGACAATATTAATTCTGCTTATTCAAGAACATGGGAGGATTTTCAATGGACGTGCATGTTTGAGAGTTCAATGGATATGACTTTCTGAACTAATCTCACTGTAATGAATCTTGAGAGGAATTGCAGCTAATATATCTACCGGAAGTTTGAAAATTATATGAGATTTTTTTTTCTGCCAGCAAATATTGCTCCTGGGATCACAGATCCCATGAACCATCACCTCTTCCCTTTGCCTACTTATATTTATAGACAGGGTCTGGCTAAATTACTTAAGCATTCCCCATTTAGGGCAACTGGCTTTGCCCATGAGAACCACTTTTCTTAACCTCCCCCATACCTGAGAAGATAGGCAAGGTCCAGCACCTCCAGGGGGCTGTGTATTTTACTCAGATATCTGCTGGTTAGAATGTTTCACAGGAAAAATCCAGAAGGAATAAGAAGGGTGGGAAAGGATTGAGTAGACTGTGATTGTGTGGCAAACATACACAATGGAATATTACTCAGCCATAAAGAAGAATGAAATTATGGCATTTTCTGGTAAATGGATGGAACTGGATACTATCATGCTAAGTGAAATAAGACAATTAAAAAAAAAAGCACAAAGGCCAAATGTTCTCTTTGATATGCAGATGCTGACTCAAAATAGATAGTGGAGAGGGAGGAGTGGATGTTCACCAAATTGGACAGGGGAAAAGGGAGAAATGAGGGGAAGAAAAATGCAAAGGACAGTAGAATAAGTAGGACATTAATTTCCTATGTGCATATATGAATACACAACCAATGTAATTCCACATCATGTATAACCAGAAGAATGGGAAGTTATACTCCATGTATGTATAATATGTCAAAATACATTCTACTGTCATGTATGAAAAGAACAAATAAATAAATATAAATAAATATAAATAAAATAATATAAAATAAGTGAAGCCAGACACTTCAAAAACATAGTAAAATTATATGATAAAATAGTAAACCAACAGAAGTAACCATACATTGTTCACTTAAGGTGGAAAACATTTTGGGCATGGATGTGGTATCTATAATATATATATATATATATATATATATATATATATATATATATATGAAAACACTTACAAATTATGAAGTACAGATTAGCAAAAGTACTGATAACACCTATCACACTACCCACAACCACAGTGACAGCATATACAAAACAATACCCATTCAAGTGTGTACATAAAGGAATCACAGAAAAATAGTAGAATTACTCAAGGAAAACATAGTAGTTCCTGGCAATTTTAATAACTTTAATAGCCCAATATGACCCATTCTAAAATCTAGTGGATCATTCAAATAATGATTACATTATAGAAACCAAAATAGGGTGTCTACCAAACTCCCAAGACCATTATTAGATGTAGAAGTCACCAATAAAATAACACCATATAATGAAGAATTCTACATGAAAATTGACATGTTATATATGTTCTTTGCAATACCTATAGTTAAAGAAAGCTGAGAATATTACAGTTTTATGTGGGATGGCAAGTAATATCAATTTGTAAGATTCCTACAGAGCTAGGTGATTGGTTCCGTAATAGCTCATTCAATACTACCCTCCCAAATTAATCAAGTAAATCATGACTCATTGATCATATCCTATATAGATGATATATTAATGATAAATAATAAGGAAAAACTAGAAGCTGAAAAGAAACAATTAATAGATGAACTTAAAGACAGAGTTGAATACTAAATGACAAAGAAAAACAGGACCTGATACCACCAGTAAGTTTAGAAGTTACATGGTCATCAAATGGGAGACAGATACCAAATACAGTGACAAACAAAATTTTGGCAATAGGGACACTGAGATAGCTAAACAAGAAGCACCAAGACTGATAGAACTATTTGACTACTAAAGATAATATATACCTTATCTAAACATTATCTTACGACCTATATGTAAAATAATAAATCCACAGGCCTTCAAATGGGGGGCAGAACAAGAACAAGCACTACAAACTTCAAGATTATGTCCATATCTTCCAAAAAATACATTATCCAACACCTCATGCACAACAACTTAGATAAAAATCGTAAGTGCCCAAGATTATGGCCCATAGCCATTATGGTCCAAGGAACAAGTACAATTTTGTTCCTGTAAGATTATGGATCATGATATTCCCATACGCACCAAATAAATATAAATCTTTGAAAAACAAATTGAGCTAATTTATGAGGCACTAAAAGACAAAGAGCCTCTGAACTAGCAAGAGAACTGTTATAATCAGATGTATGATACCTTACTTCACTGCAAGGGGTTAAGTGCTGAAGAGCTGTCAGGTATCCGAATAGATCAAAACCTTGTTTTGTGCAAAAGTGCACACAAAGTGGGGATGCTGGCTTTCAAGGGCCAACCAGGGCTCCACACAAAATGGAGATCAACTTGCTGGAATTTGCAATTCTGCCCTAATGTATTCCCTTTCATCTGCTATGTTTCAAGGACTTCCTTCTCCAAAGTTATAATCCTTTACTGTTTTGCTGGTTTTAAGAGGTTGTCTCACACAGATCCTCCCCCAAGTATCACTGCAATCTCCTAGGTCCTTGAGATGGGAGTCCAAGGTCCCAGGGTGACATCTACTATGCTGTCTCTCATTATGTTATCTGCAGACTTTATAATACCTAAGTACTTTAAGTGCCAATTGCTTGCCCTTGTGACTTCCTGATCAGATTTTTTTTTCTTTTAAAAATGTTGCAGACACCTCTTCTTTTGATGCATTAATGGGGTCACATTATTAGCATCCTTTATATCTAATGTTATATCCTCTGGATCTGATATTGAAATATTACGTTTTTCTTTTAAACTTCTTGGTGGAAAATGTCACTGCTGCAGATGCCACTGCCATTGCCCAGAGGTCTTTTCTTTGGGTGCAGCGGCAGCCTACACCAATGACAATGCTGCCCCCAATGCTGCTACCCCCAATGCCATTGCTACCATGCCCAGAGGTCTTTTTCCAGGGTGCTACTGCCTACACCACTGCCGAAGACACTGCTCCTACGCTCACTTGGAGGTCTTCTCTCCTGACGCTGCTACCACTGTTGCTGCTGCCCCCAACCAGTTATCCCCGTGCTGCTGACACCCGCCCCCATGGCTGGCTTGACCTGCTGCTGGCCCCGCCCAGAGGTCCACTGCCATAATGTCTGCAGGTTTGGTTACACAGAGCCACCTCCAACTTAGGATGCTGGTCAGCACCTGGGGGTCAGGGTGCTAGCCAGTTTGCCACCACAGCCATCTCAGGGTACAGTTACCTCTATTTAGGACACAGGCCAGGACTGGAAGTCCAGTGTCAGAGTGCCTGCAGGGTCGGCTGTGCCTGGAGTCTTCCCACTGGGAGTGCTGATGACTGCCATTTTGCAGCTTCTTTTCAGGTTTGCTCCTCTATGTGAGCACATCCCTGGTGATCTCTCTGCAAACTGGAACAACACTGAGATCATGGAACTACGACGTGACCAAGCCTGGGGTATCTGAAACCCAGATCAATGGGCTAGTAACTGGGTCTGCATGGGCTGTTCTGGGCTTTGTAATCCTATGAAGAATCAGAAAAAGAACTGTACCCCTGTGCAGTGAAATGTTTCCCTGAATAACTTCTATTATCTTAGGGGTCCCATAGCCTGCATTCCAATATACTTTTTGTAAAATCTGCTGATGGTTTTGTTGCTGCTAAAGCTAAACCTGATTATGTGCAGATTTCTACCATTGTCATTGCATATTTTTGTGGGTATTGTTGTTGTATTGGCCCTATAAAGTCTATCTGCATAGTAAAGTTAAATGTGTTTGGATTGTGTTGTGTCTATTGGTATTATGAATTTAAAATTTTTTAATGAAGATTTCTCACATCCTGTATTGCTCCTTGTATCTCATTCCAGATTACATTCTGGTTCCTAATTGTCATCACTTTTATGTTGATCATGAGGCCCATATGTCTTCTGAATGCATGTATTGTTAAAATAACTCATGTAATTTTTGCATGTGACACTTCTTGTTTATTTTTTCCTTGCCTTTTTATTTTAATATTTGGTCATCTAGGATATTTTCCAAGTGTCATCTTCTTTTCTAAGTTATTATAGGTTTAAGTGTATGTATGTATGTAGTATTATATGCATCATTAATTTTAATTTGAGTACAACAGGACTGAAAAAATTTTAAACTCTGAAGCAAACAGTTGTTCAGTTTTCCATTGAGTTTTTTTGTTTGTTGATTTGTTTTGTTATTGTTCTTCTTTTTAAATAATTTTTTATTTCTCTTCTCTAGCATCTCTACTATTTTTGGGACCCAGTATTTTTCATGCTTCAGTTTATTGAGGACTGTGATGTAAGGATGGTATTTTACAATTTTGTTGTATATTCTTATATTTTTAATTTTTTATTGTATGCAGTTTTCCTCTTTTTTGTCTGTTTTCCTGGATTCACTATCTTTTCTCCTGCTAACGGTCAGTCTCTATCAATTCTTTTTCCACTCCTACTATAGATTTTTGCTTCTGCTTCCGCCTCCCTCATGAATATCATGTCCTACACCATTCTGTTCTGTCCTTGTCCAACATTTGGAATTGTGAACACTTCTAGCAAATTTGCTATGTATAGGATGGATGGTAATTGAGCTTGTCATTTCTGTTTGTTGTGAGAAAACTGGAAATCTTGATAGGATATAGTAGGCTTGGAACTATGTGTTCTTTACATTGAGTGCAATTGATATTGGTCTCCGCTCTTGAAGGTGAGGTGCTGGAAACTGTCAAGGACACTATAGGGCTGTGGGGTAAAATTTGTGCTTCCTTATATCTATACTGTTAGATGGGAAAATGCATAAGAAAAACATGAAAAAACAAGGGAATAAATCACCCCAAGAAAACCAAGATGCACCAATGACAGAATCCACTGACAAGACAGTAGAAGAAATGTCAGAGGAGGAGTTTAGAATGTAAACTGATGTGTGAAGTAAAGGGTAGTATAAGGAGTGAAATCAAAGAAAAAACACAAGAAGTGAAAGATCACTTCAATCAAAATTAGAGATTATGAAAAAAAAATCCTCAAAATGAAGGAATCAATAAACCAAATTATTAATTCAAGAGATAGCATCTCCAGCAGACTAGACCACTTAGAAGACAGAATCTCAGGCAATAAAGACAAAACATATAATCTTGAAAATAGAGTTGACTAAGCAGAGAAGATAATAAGAAACCTTGAACAGGACATTCAAGAATTATGAGATAACATGAAAGGACCAAGTTTAAGAGTGATCAGGACAGATGAAGGAGTGGAGATACAAACCAAAGGAGTGCATGATCTGTTTAATAATATAACAGAAAATTTCCCAAACCTAAAAAATGAAATGGAAAATAAAATACAAGAGACTTACAGGACCTCAAATGTACAAAATTAAAGCAGCCCCAAAGACACATTATAATGAGAATGACTAACACAGAGAATAAAGATAAAATTTTAAAAACCATCAAAAAAAAAAAACAAATAAAATTACCTATAGGGTAAACTAACTCAGATTTCAACTGATTTCTCAACCCCAATCCTCAAAGCTGGGAGGTAATGGAATAATATATTTCAAGTACTGAAAGAAAATGGATGCCAACCAAGAATTTTATGTCCAGCAAAATTAAGTTTCAGATTTGAAGATGAAATAAAAACTTTCCATGGTAAACAAAACTTTTTAACAAAAGTTAAAAGAATTCACAACTAGAAAGTCTGCACTACAGAAGATTCTCAACAAAATATTCTATGAGGATGAAGTAAAGTGAGGAAAAAAAAATGAAAACCAGTAAAGAGAGGAACAATGCTAAAGGAATAGTCAATCAAAGAGAAACTAAGTCAAATTAACAACCAGAAATAAACCCAAATGACCAGGAACACAAATCATACATCAATAATAACCTTGAATGTTAACAGTCTACACTCATTAATCAAAAGATATAGACTGGCAGACTGTATTTAAAAACAAGACCTAACAATATGCTGTTTCCAAGAGACACACCTCATAGGCAAAGACATTCACAGACTAAAGGTGAAAGGATGGGGAAAAAAATCACTACAATGGATCATGGAAACAAGCAGGGGTTTCTATCCTCTTATCAGATAAAGTGGACTTCATGCCAAAGTTAATCAAAAGGGACATAGGCTGAACTTAAAGAAGTGTTTGGACTTGTTACCTATGTAGGTAAAGCAGAAACAAGCCCATATCTTGTAGATAAGGCACATTTACTGTCCAGTGCTTGGTAGACTGGTGACTCCAGTCATGGCCAACCTCTTGTGTATGGCAGTGGATATGGACCTGGAGACAGATACTGTCTTTTTTTAAAAAAATTTTTACAGAATGCATTTTGATTCACTGTACACAATGGGGTATACATTTTCATTTCTATGGTTGTACATACAGTAGATTCACACCATTTGTGTAATCATACATGTATGTAGCAAAATAATATTTGTCTCATTCCACTCTTCCCTTCCACCACCCCTCCCCTCATTTCCCTCTACACACTCCAATGTTTCTCCATTGTTCCCTTACCACTCCTCCTTACACTGTCTGTTTTGATACTGGTACAGGACAAAGTAGCAAATGAGCTTAACTGTACACCACCTAGATAGTGATAGCAAATGAAGTGTCCCTCACAGTGATATGTACTGACAGTTGTGCTAAGTCTTGAGGAGCAAACTCTATGGCAAGAACTCTAAGAGCCAGACTACCAGAAGCAGGTGACTGTGTTCCCTGACTAACCCAAGGAATGACAAAGCAGGTGCTTTGGCTAAGGTGTGGGGGTTGGAATGGGCACCACTTACTGACCTGGTGGTTTGGTTGCACCACTGCCTACAGAAGACAGGTGTGAAAATCATGTGGAATATAGTCAAATAATAGGATCTGCCTTTGAAATGGAGCACCCTGGTAGATGCCTGCCAGGAATGTATAACTGGAATGCAACAGTGTCCTCACTCTCACCAACTTGGAGCCACAGTTGGCCAGCTAATGCATGGATGCATCTCCTTGACACCAAGGCAGGTTGACTACATGGGCCTTCTACTGAAGTCAAAGAGGGCCTTGACAGCATTTTTTATGGCCATAGTCCTGTTGTTTGCCTGCCCAGTAGCCAAGCAAATCAGTGTACTAATATTCATACCCTGACAGTGTTAACAGCATTGCATGGCCAGCACACAATAGAGAGTGATCAAGGGCACTGTTGTCATTTCCCTTTGGTCAATTATGAGTTCCCTGGTGCTGCTACACAAGGAGCCTACTGAGATACAGGCTCAGGCTGTACAAATGTGGGATTACTGTGCAGGCAGCAACTGTACTTTCTCAGGACTCAAAGCAGGTATGCATTCTCCAGGAATAACTTGATTTACATTTACTAGTCCCTATAACTGCATGCCCTATGAGCATTATCCACCAACAGGTATTTGACCCCAGAAGGAAGAGGACAAAAAGAAGTTACTCATGCAGCTGCATGCAACTGCCAAAATTATATTAATTTCAGGGTCTCTCCCTTTCTTTCCACTATTGGGATGGCACTGACTACTTTATACCATTATTTGGTGAAGTAGAGAAATGAAGTTTTGAACTCTAGGGGTCATGAAATCTTTCCCCTAGTAATTTCTCCCTGAGAATGCCCAGCAGTTTTGTTTTTCCTTTTCTTTGTAGTTTAAGTCTCTTTTGAGCCAATTCAAGTTTTTTTGAAAAAAGTTTGGCTCTTGCCATTTGTCTGACAGGGAGGCTTGTAATTGGCATGAGAACATAAATGTCGCCAAGCATAGTGGTGCACACCTGTAATCCCAGCAGCTCAGGGGGCTGAGGCAGAAAGAGTGCAAGTACAAAGCTAGCCTCAGCAACTTAATGAGATCCATGTCAAAATAAACAAGGGACTGGACATGTGGTTCAGTGTTTAATTGCCCCTGTGGTCTATTCCTAGTACAAATATATATAAATATATTGCCCCTGTGTCTATTCCTAGTACAAATATATATATTACTTCTGTGCCAGGACCCCTAGGGATAATTTTGTTTGTCTGACCTATTGTAGTATAGCATGGGCTATGTATCTGAAAATGCACACTAATGCAATTTTATGTGTTCTTTTGTCTATTAGTCTGTGCTTGTGATGAATCACAAATAAAGAAAAAAATAAAGGCAAAAAATCTGATGTGTTTCAATGACAGTTTCTATTAAAAGTTTCTTTGGTTTGGTTCTTGGTTTATTCTGAGCTGGTTAATTTGGGTGTCCTTGTTTCAGAAACTTTGTTGTGAGAACAAAGTACAAGAAATCAAAGCAAGGATCAATAAATGGGATGGATTCAAACTAAAAAGCTTTTTCTCAGCAAATTTTTAAAAATAAATCATTGGTATATGAAACCAGTTTATCATTGCTTTGTTCCTGGGTTTTCACTAAATGCAGGGTTACTAACAGCTAAAATTCCAATTAACAGATACAATTCTATCTGGAAAAATTTGAAATATTTCAACTGTTTTATTAAAATATTATAGAAATCATAAAATATTTCACCTCATTAGGAAAAAAGAGGAGAAATTTGACTAAATCCAAACATTTTGTAAGGACTGCTTCAGAATGTCAACTTGGGGAAAAAAGGAAATGGCAATTAGTAGACAGAGATAAAAATGAAGTCATAGGTATGGGAATAAATTTTGGTAGGAAAATTAAAAGAAAAAGAAAATTTTCTGAATGAGAAAGCATTTTGTATGGTTAACTATGTTTGTCCTAAAGTTCAAGATGGAAAATAAAGTAAGAGAGGATAAAAGTACGGATAAACACAAGTTGTTGAGTGTCTAAGTAAGTTGCAAATTTGTGCAAAACAAATCTTAAGAAATTTGCATTTGTTATTCACTATAACACTTATTTAAAGTTATTTAGAAGTTTTTTCGAGGTCAAAATTTAAAATACTGATATAAAACCAGAATTTAATTCTCTATGTTTAAAACAACAAAGCTTTCTTAAAACATTGATCTGCTCTTTCTTATCAAGATAATTTTTTTATCTATTAAGTTTTTATTGCTTAGGAAACTAAATTTTAAGAGTTAGAGTTTGTTTAAATGCCGTTCAAAGTCTTTTAAATGATTGTTTAAAAACTCTGTATAAATGATTGTTTAAAAATGTAAATAAAGTTATTTTGGTTATTATAGAATACACAACATCCCAAATATGCGTGACTATATATATACATATGTGTATATGTATATAATCTGAGGGCTAGATATACAAAGATTTATAGAATTAAAGTTTTGTAGGTTTAATACAGGTAAGGTAAACAACGAGTGCATCTTCTATACAATATAGATTTTATCTGAAACTGAAACATATAGAATGGTCAATAAACTTTGGCATTTCTGCCATTTGTATTTGGTTTACATCTGTTTGCTTTGTCTGAACAGTATTTTGTTATTGTATATATAATACACACTTGTACAACAGATAATGAATCTATTTGTGATCATTACCATTGTTTCCCTAATCTTCTAAGCCCTAATGTGCATATTTCCCCTTTAAAATGTGCAAGTATCTTGTCATTAAGTTGTCATTCTCAAAGATATTTCTCAAGAAAAAAATTATGAATTAAACACCTGTAAATTCTTCTTCACATCAGGTGTAATGCAGCAATTGATCATCCAGCCCATAGTGGTCTATTGATTGAGTAAGGCTTAGTTTATTAAGCTGTACCTGGGACTGATTTGGGCAGAATATTACAGTGTTTAAACTTAGTTTGTTGCCAATTATTGTTTACTAAGTATACTATTGCTCTTTAGCAATATGCTTGGTTTTGAAGAAATTCTCCTTGGAGGAAAAAAGTATCCTCTTTTAATTTGTACTTCCTTTAAACCTAATGCCTAACATAGCTATTGTGACACCATTAAATAAGTTTTGAATGTCTTTTGAACCACCCCAAAAATAATATTTTAAAGTTATTCCCTTGCTACTTTACTGATAACTATATCATTCCTGGAACAGTCTGCTGATTTAAACATGTAGCATTCCATTTGTATTTATTTCTATCCCTTGCACGTGTGTGTATGTGTGTGTGTGTGTATTACTACAGATTTAATCCAGGAAAAGTTGCCTGTGCAACCAATGTTCTGCCAAAGGTTCTGAAACAAAGGGTATCCAAATAATAACCAGCTTAGAATAAACAAGACTGACTTATCAAGTCAGGCTTCATAAACACAGACTAACGGCTAGACTAAAATAGACAAAAGAGTACATAAAACAATTGCCTTAAACCAGAGTGCACTTTCAGGTTCATAGCCCATGCTGTACTATAGTAATAAATAATCTGTTTTATAGGTATATATATATATTTGGCCTTTGGTTTTTTGAGACTGGCTTATTTCACTTATCATGATAGTCTCCAGTTCCATCCATTTATCTACAAATGCCATAATTTCATCTTAAGGTTGAGTAATATTCCATTGTGTATATGTACCACATTTTCTTTATTCACTCATCTATTGAAGGGCACCTAGCTTAGCTGTTGTGAATTGAGCTGCTATAAACAATGATGTGTCTGTGTCACTGTAGAATGCTGATTTTAAGTCTTTTGTGTATAGACCAAGGAGTTGGATAGCTGGGTCAAAAGGTGATTCTATTCCAAATTTTCTGAGGAATCCATACTGCTTTTCAAAGTGGTTGCACCAATTTGTAATCCCACCAGCAATCTATGAGTGTACCTTTCCCCCCACATCCTCATTGATATTTATTCTTACTTGTATTCTTGAAAATTGCCACCAAATGCTAATCTTTTACTCTGCTTTTTTCTTTACTACCTATAAGTCATTTCAGGCAAATGTGAAGAAACTAAATTCTTTTTACAAGTTTATTGATTATCTGAATCTGACATCATTCAGGGAGTTATAACTTTAGAATGGACCACTTCTTTGCCTTTTATGACACCCATCAAGCCACAAAATGTTTGTGGGAAGGATTATCCTTCACCTACCAAGGCCATAAAAGAGCCTTGATCTTTCCCTCTCTCTCTCCATTTCTCTCTCTCTCTCTCTCTCTCTCTCTCTCTCTCTCTCTCTCTCACACACACACACACACACACACACACACACACACACTCCCATAGGTAATTCTTAGTAACATACCTAATCCAGACCTCCAGGTCAGGAACTCCAAAGGTGAGGACCTATATTGATGGATTTGACTTTTACTTAAACTTTTGGTTTCTATTTAGAGTGTGACAGATAGAAATACTTGTTTCACCTCTTCTTTGAAGTTCAAAATTGAGTTACATACTCAAAATGAAAGGAATTTTAAAAATTTTGATTGACATCTGAGGAAAATATGTGCTCCCTGATTTATAGAAAAAGGACATGTGAAAGATAATAAAATTAAGGCTGAGATGTATAGTTCAGTTATAAATTACTTGACCTGGCCTGCACAGACACAAGGCCCTGTGTTATATTCCCCAGAATTCCAAAAGAAAAGGAGGAGGAGGAGGAAGAGGAGGAGAAGGAAAAGGAGGTCTTGTAGTGTTACTCAGTGGTGGCATATTTTCTTAGCATACACAAGGTCCTGAGTTCCATTCCCAGAATTATATAATTTTTTAAAGGAAGAAAGAAAATAAAAATGGACAATACAATCTAATGAATAGGTGAGAATATTGGGGTTACAATGCCCTGCAGTTAAGGCAACTAAAGGCAACTGTCTTTATCCTGTGAATCAAGTAATTATGAAGACAGTAATATGCTTCTGAATGCTTTTTAAGGTCCACCTACTTTCTTCAGAATGTCTGCAGGAACTGAAAAAAAAATCAGGACATTAAACAAGAGACTGTCCTGTTCCCTCCCTCCAAAAAAGGGGAGAAAAAAATCAAGATAGTGATTACCCTAAATACTAAATAAGCATGTATGTCTCCACTCACTCATTTTGGATAGACATATGCAATATTTTTATTTTGTTTTGTTTTGGGTTCTGGTGTTAGAGATTTAACCCAGAGCCTCACAAATGTCTTGTCTTTGTTCATTCCTCAATCTTGGGGAAATTAGGGTATTAATCAATAAGGCTCTAAAGATATCCTATCCAAGTGGTAAACTAATATATAAGAAGGGAGACCAGCAATTTCTTTAAACATTTACTGAAGTATCTAAGTGAAAACAACTAGATACTTAAGTCTAAAAGTAAACTACTAAGCAGAATATAAGATGGAGTCAAAGAAGATGATGTCTAAATTAATAAATTATGGGATTCTTTTTTCTAAATGTTTCTATGAGTATGGCTTTCTTTTACCCATTTTATAGCACATTTGCCTCTGGTTATACTTTCCTGTTATGTGTTCAGGACCAAGTAGTTAGCCTGATATTGGCTAAAAAATAACCTTGTTATGTTTTTTACTGTGAATGTCAATATAGGCTCCACAATATAGGCTCACTTACTTTTAGCAACTCGTGAAGAGCTTTTTGATTAATTTAGCTTGATCCTATACCAGCTGGGTTATTTGCCAGGACTGTGCAGAGTCTCAATGACCACATGGCTTCAACTGGAAACATTGAACACCTTCCCCGCTCCAAAGGCCCTCCATTTTTCAGAACATGGGCTGGTTGTTCCTAGCACCTGGGATGTTCACAATACCTCTGATTAGGAGAGCAGGTGACTCACCAGAGTTCCAGGACTCTTTAGAAAAGTCCTATTACTCCCTGAGTCCTAGCTAACTTTGGAGGAGAAAAGCCAAAATATCTGCTCTTTCCTTTAGCTCTTCTATTTTCCTTGATTTTGACCTCCAAGTTTTGAAGGTTACTAAATAACCCGGAAACCCATTTTCTCTAATCTTTTCTAGTGACTATTGGTCAGTGTTCCTACTAGGAGTCAGTGGCATACCTAATATGCCCTTTTGATCATGGCTATTATCTTGAAACATGGCTCGGGCTATTCTGTTGAAAGTGGTACTTCTGTGAAATGTTAACTGGCAACAGTTACAAAGTTTTACAAAGAAAATATAAACCATCATTATTAAATCCAGTTTATCTTTAAAATAAATGCAATGCCTTAAAAATAAAGGAGATTCAGTTTTCTTGGTAGCATAAACTTGTTTACAGATGTACTCCCTGGGTGACCAGTGCCCACTCTTTTTAATGATCAGTGTCACCGTTCAGAGTTCAGGCATATCTAATTACTTTGAATCAAAGATGGTGGCCATAATGCAATTAGAAACACCCAAATATAATCCTGAAAAAAAAAACTGTCATCACTCACAATTTTTCTTTGTAGGATACCAGCTTGTAAAGTTTTCTCTTAAACTTTGTACTTTATAAGGTTTGTACAGGTCAGCAAAATTCAGAATCCATGCCTTGGTAGGGTAACTATAATTATGAGGTTTTGTCTTTCACAGGTCTACATAGGTTAACAGCATTAACAAAAATTAAAGGATAGTTCTTTTTCTTCATAAACATTATGCAACTTGTTTTTTTTTACAATCTTAGTTTTGATTTATCTTTCTTTTCCCGTTTTGAACTTTAGAACAGAAATATTACTTAACCATACAAATTCTTTTCTTATCCTAAAACATTCTCCAAAATATGTTCTCATACTCAAAATCTTCTCATATCCCTCTACTACCCCTCTCTTCTGAGTTTTGAATTCAAACGATTTTACCACTGTGATACAATCATAGCCTTTTTTATTTTTTATTTTAAGACAAGGTCTCACTAACTTTACAAGTTGTCCTCAAACTTGTGATCCTCCTGCCTCAGATTCCAGAATCACTGGGAATACAATGTGTGCCATGGTGTACTCATATTTCTTTTTACTGCTAGCTGATTCTTTTCTGCCCTCCTATCTTAAGTTTGAAACAATACTTTCAAAATTTCTGAATTTAGACTAATTACTTCTTTTTCTCAATAAGACAAAATACTTTCTTCTTTTATAATTCAAATTCTTGGTATTTTTGCATATAGAATCAAATATGTTAATTAGAATTTTGACTCCTAGTAGTCTTGTATTTAGTGAAGAACCAGGAAGAAAAGCAATTTTGAGGTGTTTTCTGTACATAAACAACTCATAGAAACACATTTAATAAACCAAAACATATTGTGTGTCATAAATTTTAAGATTCGTATTTGCAGTTTTATGTACCCTAATTCTAACACTAAATCTGCAACAAAGTCAGTGGATCCAACAGTACTGGGGCAGGGTGAGGTGGGGCAATGTAGTCTGAGTGCAGGCTTCAGGATGTAAAGGTCCATTCTGTGGCCCCTTCTGTGATCTTTCTTGACCTCTACCCTGCACTATACCAGTCATAGAAGAGCACAGTCAGGATCATCTGTGCTCCAAGCTTCTATCAGCCTAGAGGTTCTGAAGATCATTTTCAATAGCCCCTGGCCTACCTGGAACATGTCCTGCCCTTCTTCAGCCTGCCAGAACCCAAGTGCCAGGACCTCAGAAGTCTCTGCACCTTCTCCTCTCCCGCCTTTCTGCTTTATGTACAATATCCTCTCATTTTCTGTGGTATTGAAATTTGAACACAGGGCTTCATTCATACTAGGCAAGTGCTCTACTGAGCTACACTCCCATCCCTTTTAATTTTTTTATTTTGAGACATGATCTTGCTAAATTGCCAAGGCCAACATCAAATCTGCAACTTCTACTGAATATCTTGGATTATAAGTGAGACCCTTCACCTCTAGGTTTCTATCTTGGTTCCTTTCTAGTGGTAATTTTCTTTTCAGATGAATCCTCCCCACTATGTTGGTGGCATGCATGCCTGCTCCCTGATCTCTCTTTCTCTTTCAGGCTAGTGAGGATGGCCACATCATCTCCACCAGGTGGAGTCTCAAACCCACAGCTAGAGATACTGCCCTGCCCAGACCAGGTCATCAGGATGTTTAAATATACTGGCTCTTGCAACTCAGGACTCAAGCCTTCAGAGCACTGAGGCTCTTGCCACACACACCCAAGCCTCAGACCACTCAGAATTTACATCCAAGTCAGTCCAAATTGTCACTCCTCAGAACCAGGGCCTCTCCCTGTTGGGCCTAATGACTTGGTGATATCCAGATCTGGCACAACAGAATCACCAGGTCCAAGATGAATGACAATATCCACGGGGAAGATTTCTGGGTGTTTGGAGCTTTTCTCAAGTCCTGGAAACAATCCAGGTTCCAGACCTGGTGCTACAGAACAGGAAGGAACCAACTTGCATTCAAACTGGGAGAAGCTCCTATGCCACAGGATCCCCCCCACTTCCCAGGTATGGGCTAGGAGGGCACAAAACAACTCCTGTCCATCCTTTCTGACCTTTGAGGCTCTCTCTAGCATACCTGCTGGGTGAGTTTGGACACCCAATCTTAGAGAATACAGGTATTGAAACCAAAATTATAGGTGATCAGATCGAAATGAGGCATTTCCTGAGTCTAGTCACATAGACAGGAGAGGAAAGATAAGCAGGGAGAGATCAGGAAAACAAAGAAGACTCTAATCTATAAAAAGGGCAGGATGCACTCACTTTTTGGGATACCAGAATACCAGACATGGCCCCCTTCTCCCTCCTTGGAGAAGTCTCTGTTACTTGCGGGGGCATCCGGAATTCCATCCAGTGCTTGACAAAGATCCTCTGGAGGATGATTGCAAAGGCTCATCCTAAAAGGAATTGCTGGATGTTTTGCTCCAAAGCATGGTGTTTTCTCTGCTGTGTTTTTCTGATAATATATTACTCATTTCAGTCTGAACGGATTGCTTAAGGGGATGAAGGGAATACAACAAAAATTCTAGAAAATATTACCTACAATCTGAAAAACAATGGGTCTTTACCATTAACAAAATTAAAAATAATTTTGCAACCGTGCAATGAGTCTCTGAAAGCCTCTGGAGAAAATAGTTATAAATCTGCCTTTCTCTCCAACAGGCTGGTTAAATTTTAACAATGGTTTTGTTTATGTGTGGTAGTGAGGTAAGAGAATAAGGTTCCAAGACATTCCTTCCTTCCTACAAAGAATATGTCACCCCTATAATGAATGTTGGCACACAATAACCATTGGGACCGCTGCCCTCCTGTAACCCTTAACTCAGCAATTTAGATATTAACCAGAGGGACCTAATAGAAATGGTCACATGAGATTACTTGTCTATCACTTTAACCGCGAGAATAATAAGAATAGTCTTAGGTCACATAGAGTTTAGATATTAAGGAAATAAGCATTGTATTAGCTCATCAACGTAGTTAGATATTCTTAAAACAATTGTGATTAGGTAAGAATGATCTGTAAGGTTGTTGTTTTCTGCCTATGCTTTGGAAACTTCTTTAATATTAACCACAAGACTGCCATTATAGCCTGAAGAAAAATGTATATAAACCCAGCCCTCCCCAGAATAAAGTGGGATTGATTGCACCAGAACTAGAGTCTGTGTCTTTCATTCTCCATCCATCGCCCACGCTGTCTCCCCACGCCCCATTTACCGGTGTGGAACCCATGGACTCCTGCTAGGGCTGGACCCCGGCAGTTACTACTTTTAAATAAAACCTGCTTGATATGCTTGCCTCAGTGTGCTTCTCTGGTGTTATACTTCAACATTTGAGGAAGCAGAACTCATTACCTATAACTGGCGGTATCATATTTGGAGGTCCCACGGAGATCTACACCAAAGTAAGCTACTCTCCATGAACCCCACATCTGCTTGAGGTGCATCTTTCTGTCTCTTTCTTTCTGGAGGGCAAAAATGGGCACCCTTTGACTACATAAATGCAGCTAGTACAGCCACCATCCTTCAAGACTTGGGTGAGATGTTTCCCAGCTTAGGCAGTTCCCAATCATCTGCTCTATGCAGACCAGGCATGTTGGGCCCTGCTGAAGTGATTTACTACTTTTCTGTCCAGGTCTGGAGAGCAATTGGTGTAAGCACATAGTGTCCCTAGTCCTGATCTACCTTTGGTGCATGGAGGAGAATGAAGGATTGGAACAACTGCGGGGTTCTCTGGCCCAGGCTACTCTCCGGCGGGCTCCAAAGGTTCCTTCTTCAAACCCCCTTCCTGACAACCCTAAGGGGTATCTAGGTTGAGAAATGGCACTGAGGGAAAGCCCCGATTACATTTTCCTCCATATGGGCCATGCACACTTCCCCACATCCATTCCCTCCTGGATGTTCCTCTTTCTTCCCTGATCAGACATTAACAATTCAAATTGTAGGATTAAGAGAAAGACATGGGATGATTAGTAAGAAAATGCTAAGGTTCCTTTTGTTTGCATAGGTAGCCTTCACTATTCTATCTAAACTTCCCCCATTTACTCCCCCATTTACTGTTCATTTGCTTAAATGTGCTGTGTTCTCTTTAAGCTGCAAGAGGGAGGCATTTAAAATCAACCCCTCCCATGAGAACAAGAAAAGGACATTATACACCTAACAATCAATAGATGTCCCTTTACCCTCTGGAGATTCCTTTAGTCTACAGGTCAAAAAAAAAAAAAAAAAAAGACAAAAATGTGCAATTTTTACTTTTGTTGTGTCTTTTTTTTTCATAATTAGGAGTGTATAGTGGCAGGGAGAAAAGGAGTAATGTCCTTAAGTCTGTATCCTCCAAGTGTCTCTAGCATAGGACAAACTAGGACCCTACCACTTTGCCAAAGAAGGGCAGAAGTAACTTTGGCAAAGTGAGGCGTTGAGAGACAGGTTTTTCTGGGCTATATTGAAGCTCATACTTAGGGAGACATCCCTAATACTACTTCTCACTCAGATGAGAGCTTCTCTCTCAACAGTATTGCCAATTTCACCACTAGCCTGTATACTGCAAAATTACAAATGATCAAAAAAAATTCCTTTCATATGTTACCAAGTTTGGCCTCAATCTATACCATAAGAGAAGAAAGCCTTAAGGAATCACTTACTAAGGGAGGAAAATCAAGGTGAACTCCCCAACTTAAAACAGATAAGAATGAAATTAGGGAGATTTTCAAAGGATTCAAATAAATATATTGAGATGTTTCAGAACTTATGCCAGGTATTGAACTTCACCTGAAAAAAAATATGCTATTACTTAACCATCTAGAGCACAAGCAGTTCCCAAAAACCATTCTAACTGGGGTCCAAATAATGAGCAGGATGCCTGGAAAACTATTACACATGACCCTCAGGAAAGTCCTGCTATTTTCCTGGAGAGACTCAGGAAGGAAATAAGAAAACACACCACCCTAAATCCTGAATCCACAAAGGGTCACCTACTTTTAAAGGATAAATTTATCATTTGGTCAGAACTGAACATTTAGAGGAAATTACAAAACTTGGCATATAGCCCTGATCAATCCTCAGATGATATCATCCAGCTTGCATCTTCCATTTTTTTATAATAGAGATCAAGAGGAAAAGACCTAAAGGGAGCATAAAGACAAGAAAAAGGGCTTATTAAAGATCATTCAAAACCCCCAGTGGCAGAAACATTTAGTACCCTGTAACAGCCCATATAATACACCCATACTTGGGAGTTTAAAAGTCAAATGTCCCCAAACTTTAGTCCAAAATCTTAGGATAATTAATGAAGCAGTCAATTCCCTCCACCCTGTACTACTTAATTCATATACTCTGTTATCTGAGATTTCAGCTGCTGCTTGGTTTACTGTGTAAGATTTAAAAGATGCCTTTTTCTGTACACCCTAGACTCTCAATCACAATATCCATTTACCTTTAAGGAACCAGATAGTGGATCTCAATTAATGTGGACATTGTTGTCTCAAGGATTTGGAGATGGCCCTCACCTATTAAGACAACCCTAGATGAGATCCAAGATGGCAGACTAGAGGGTGACTGCATCTCCTGTCATTCCAGAACCCAGGATTCAAGACAGGGAGGCATTGAGAGACTCGGACTAAAATAGAGCCACGGGGTGAGTCTCCCCCACCATGTGAAGTTCAGCTCTTACCATGGGGTGATCCAAGATGGCGGGCTAGAGGGTGACTGCATCTCTTTTTACTTCAGAACCCAGGATACAAGAAGGGGAGGCATTGAGAGACTCAGGCTAAAATAGCCACGGCGTGAGTTTCCCCCACTGGATGAAGCTCGGCCCGGGTGGCAGGCCTGGACAGGGGCGGCTTCTCAGAGCAGGGTAGGGCAGCTAGAGTCTTGCCCAGGCAGACCTGCTCCCTCTGGCGGTGGACTCCTCCCACACGGCCAGCTTCTCAGAGCAGGCCCCCCAGTGAGAGCCTTTCTGCACAGAACCAGTTCCAAGTCCCAGAGCCAGTGGCGAGCTCCGGCCTGCAGGCAGCTTCAGGGACCAGGACAGGGCAGCCAGGGACTTCCCCAAGCAGCCCTGCCCCCTATGGCGGCAGGCTCCTTTCATGGCCAGCTTCTTGGAGCAGACTGCCGCACAGAGCCAGCTCCAAGCCTGGGAAACAGTAGGGGGCTAGGGGCAGCTTTCTTCAGAAGCACTGCATTATCAAGTTCCTCCAAGACTTCAGGCTACGGAAGGTGGGAGGTGATATACTGGAAATCTACAGGGACACTATAAGTCCAATAGAGGAAATCTGCAATAGCTCAGAGTCCCACTGACATCTGACCAATATGAGAAAACAAGGGAAGAAAAGATCCTAAACAAACCTAGATACTATATCAATAAAACCCAATGACAGCAGAGCAGAAGAAATGTCAGAAAGGGAGTTCAGAATGTACATAATTAAAACAATCAGGGAAATAAATGAGGAGATGAAAGAGCAAATGCAGGCATTGAAGGAGGAGATGAAAGAGTAAATGCAGGCATTAAATGATCGTACCAATCGACAGTTAAAAGAGCAAATACGGGAAGCAAGAGATCATTTCAATAAAGAGTTAGAGATACTGAAAAGAAAAACAGAAATCCTTGAAATGAAGGAAACAATAAACCAAATTAAGAACTCCATAGAAAGCATAACAAATAGGATAGAACACCTGGAAGACAGAACCTCAGACATTGAAGAAAAAATATTTAACCTTGAAAACAAAGTTGACTAAATAGAGAAGATGGTAAGAAATGATGAATAGAATCTACAAAAGTTATGGGATATCATGAAAAGGCCAAATTTAAGAATTATTGGGATTAAAGAAGGCTTAGAGAAACAAACCAAAGGAATGAACAATCTATTCAATGAAATAATATCAGAAAATTTCCCAAATCTGAAGAATGAAATGGAACACCAAGTACAAGAGGACTCCAAATATACAAAATTACAACAGACTCACACCAAGGCACATTATAATGAAAATACCTAACATATAAAATAAAGACAAAATTGTAAAGGCCACGAGAGAAAAAAATCGAATTACATTCAGGGGGAAACCAATATGGATATCAGCAGATTTTTCAATCCAGACCCTAAAAGTTAGAAAGGCCTGGAACAACATTTACCAAGCCCTGAAAGAAAACGGATGCCAACGAAGAATCATACCCAGCAAAACTTACAGGACAACGAAATAAGATTCTTCCATGATAAAAGCTAAAGGAATTTACAAAAAGAAAGCTGGCATTACAGAATATTCTCAGCAAAATATTCCATGAGGAAGAGATGAAAAACAATGATGCAAATCAGCAACAGGAGGAACTAGCCTAAAGGAATAGTCAAATAAAAGAGAAACCAAATCATGTCAAAAAACAAAAATGAGTCAAATGACTGGGAATACAAATCATATCACAATAATAACCCTGAATGTTAATGGCTTGAACTCATCAATCAAAAGGCATAGACTGGCAGATTGGATTAAAAAGAAAGATCCAACAATATGCTGCCTGCAAGAGACTCATCTCATAGAAAGAGATACCCATAGACGAAAGGTGAAAGGATAGGGAAAACACATACCATGCACACAGACCCAGCAAAAAAGCGGGACTATCCATCCTCATTTCAGATAATGGGGACTTCAAGCCAAAACTAGTCAGAAGGGATAAAGAAGGACATTACATACTGCTTAAGGGAAGCATAAATCAGCAAGACATAACAATTATAAATATCTATGCCCTGAACAGTGGCTCATCCATGTACATCAAACAAATCCTTCTCACTTCCAGAAATCAAATAGACCACAACACAATAATACTAGGCAATTTTAACACACCTCTCTCACCACTGGATAGATCTTCCAAACAAAAATTGAATAAAGAAACCATAGATCTCAATAACACAATCAACAATTTAGACTTAACTGACATATATAGAATATACCATCCACAAAGAAGGAATACACTTTCTTCTCAGGAGCACATGGATCCCTCTCTAAAATAGACCATATTTTATGCCACAAAGCTACTGTTAGCAAATACAAGAAGCTAGAGACACTACCTTGTACTGTATCAGATCATAATGGATTGAAATTAGAAATAAATGACAGAATAAAAAACAGAAACTTCTCCAATACCTGGAGATTAAATAATATGCTATTATATGATGAATGGATAACAGAAGATATCAGGAGGGAAATAAAAAAAAATTCTTAGAAGTAAACGAGAACAAAGACACATCATATCAAAATCTCTGGGACACTATGAAAGCAGTACTTAGCAGAAGATTTATTTCATGGGGCTCACTCAACAAAAGAAGTGGAAATCAACAAATAAATGACTTAACACTACAGCTCAAAGCCCTAGAAAAAGAAGAGGAGACCAACACCAAAAGTAGTAGAAGACAGGAAATAGTTAAAATCAGAGCCGAAAACAATGATATTGAAATAAAAGAAACAATCGGAAAAATTAACAAAATAAATAGTTGGTTCTTTGAAAAAATAAACAAAATTGATAAACCCTTAGCCACACTAACAAAGAGAAAGAGGGAGAAAACTCAAATTATTAAAATTCGGAATGAACAAGGAAATATCACAACAGACAGGAATGAAATACAAAACATATTAGAAGCTATTTTGAAAATCTATATTCCAACAAAACAGAAAACCTTGAAGACATCAATGAGTTTCTAGAGACATATGAATTACCTAAACTGAACCATGAGGATATACACAACTTAAATAAATTAATTTCAAGCAATGAAATAGAAGAGGTCATCAAAAGCCTACCAACAAAGAAAAGTCCGGGACCAGATGGGTTCTCAACTGAGTTCTTCAAAACATTTAAAGAAGAGCTCATTCCAATACTCCTCAAAGTATTCCATAAAATAGAAGAGGAGGGAACCCTCTCAAACTCATTCTATGAAGCCAATATCACCCTGATACCTAAACCAGACAGAGACACATCGAGGAAAGAAAATTTCACACCAATATCCTTAATGAAAATCGACGCAAAAATTCTCAACAATATTTTAGCAAATCACATACAGAAATACATTAAAAAGATAGTGCACCACGATCAAGTGGATTTCATCCAAGGGATGCAAGGTTGTTTCAAAATCCAGAAATCAATATATGTCATTCACCATATCAACAGACTTAAAGTTAAGAATCACATGATTATTTCAATCATTGCAGAAAAAACATTTGATAAAATACAGCATCCCTTCATGCTCAAAACACTAGAAAAAATGGGGGTAGTGGGAACATTTCTTAACATTGTAAAGGCCATCTACGCTATGCCCATGGACATCATCATTCTAAATGGTGAAAAACTGAAAGCATTCCCCCTAAAAACTGGAACAAAGCAGGGATGCCCTCTTTCACCACTTCTATTCAACAACATTCTTGAAACTCTAGCCAGAGCAATTAGACAAACCAAAGAAATTAAAGGGATACAAATTGGAAAAGAAGAACTCAAACTATCCCTGTTCGCTGATGACATGATTATATATTTAGAGGAACCTGGAAATTCCACCAGAAAACTTTTAGAACTCATAAGTGAATTCAGTAAAGTAGCAGGTTACAAGATCAATGCTCATAAATCCAATGCATTTTTATACATAAGTGATGAATCTTCAGGAAGAGAAGTTAGGAAAACTACCCCATTCACAATAGCATCAAAAAAATAAAATACTTGGGAATCAATCTCACAAAAGAGGTGAAAGAACTCTACAATGAGAACTTGAACACTAAAGAAAGAGATTAAAGAAAACCTTAGAAGATGGAAAGATCTCCCATGTTCTTGGATAGGCAGAATTAATATTGTCAAAATGGCCATACTACCAAAAGTGCTATACAGATTCAATGCAATTCCAATTAAAATCCCAATGATGTACCTTACAGAAATAGAGCAAGTAATCATGGTATTCATCTGGAAGAATAAAAAACCCAGAATAGCTAAAGCAATCCTCAGTAGAAAGAGAGAAACAGGGGGTATCACAATACCAGATCTTCAACTCTACTACAAAGCAATAGTAACAATAACAGCATGGTATTGGTACAAAAATTGACAGGTAGATCAATGGTACAGAATAGAGGACATGGACACAAACCCAAATAAATATAATTTTCTCATACTAGACAAAGGGGCCAAAAATATGCAATGGAGGAAAAGATAGCCTCTTCAACAAATGGTACTGGGAAAACTGGAAAACCATATGCAATAGAATGTAATTAAATCCCTATCTCTCACCCTGCACAAAAATCAACTCAAAATGGATCAAGGACCTCAGAATCAGACCAGAGACCCTGCATCTTATAGAAGAAAAATGATGTCCAAATCTTCAATTTGTTGGCTTAGGATCATACTTCCTTAACAGGACTCCCATAGCACAAGAAATAAAAGCAAGAATGAACAACTGGGATAGATTCAAACTTAAAAGCTTTCTCTCAGCAAAGGAAACTATCAGCAATGCGAAGAGAGAGCCTACAGAGTGGGAGAATATCTTTGCCACTCATACTTCAGATAGAGCACTAATCTTTAGAATCTATAAAGAACTCAAAAAACTCTACACCAAGAAAGCAAATAATCCAATCAACAAATGGGCTAAGAATATGAACAGACACTTCACAGAGGAAGATATACAAGCAATCAACAGATATATGAAAAAAATTTTTAACATCTCTAGTAATAAGAGAAATGCAAATCAAAACTACCCTAAGATTCCATCTCACCCCAATTAGAATTGTGACTATCAATAATACAAGGAACAATAGGTGTTGGAGAGGATGTTGGGAAAAAGGTACACTTTATATTGCTGGTGGGGTTGCAAATTAGTGCATCCACTCTGGAAGCAGTGTGGAGACTTCTTAGAAAACTTGGAATGGACCCACCTTTTGACCCAGCTATCCCAGTCCTTGGCCTATACCCAAAGGACTTAAAATCAGCATACTACAAAGATACAGCCACATGAATGTTCATAGCTGCTCAATTCACAATAGCCAGACTAGAAAAAACCTAGATGTCCTTCAATTGATGAATGGATAAAGAAACTGTGATTATATATATATATATATATATATATATATATATATATATATATACACACATATATATGCAATGGAATAGTACTTAGCTATAAAGAATAATAAAATTATGGCATTTGCAGGCAAATGGATGAAATTGGAGAATATCATGCTAAGTGAGATAAGCCAATCTCAAAAAACTAAAGGATGAATGATCTCGCTGATAAGCGGATGAGGACATGTAATGGCGGGTGGGAGGGGTTAGCGTTAGGGTTAGGGTTAAGGAGGGTGGTAAGAATGGAGGAAGAAAGGACTGTATAGAGGGAAAAGAGGTGTAGGAGGGGTGGGGGGAAGGGAAAAAATAACAGAATGAATGAAAGAACATTACCCTATGTAAATTTATGATTTCACAAATGGTATGCCCTGACTCCATGTACAAACAGAAAAACAAATGTATCCCATTTGTTTACAATAAAAAAATCTAGTAACTTTACAAAGGAAAATAAAAATTGAAAACATGAAAAAAAAAAAAAAAAAGACAACCCTAGCTAAGGACTTAACAGAATTTAGGGATAAAAAATCTGTAATTGTTTTCCAATTTGTAGCTGACATCCTTTTATGTGCCACCACATAGGAGAAATGTCAAAAGGTCATTACGGAGCTCCTAAACTTCTTAGCTGATAGAGGTTATAAGATCTCAAAAAATAAAGCTCAATTATGCCATCACCAGCTTCAATATGTAGGATTACGACTGTCTCAAGGAACCCGCAAGCTAGGTCAGGAGAAAAAAAAAAAAAACAAGAACAATCCATGGAACAATATCCTCTACCCCAGACCATAAGGTAATTTAGACACTTCCTAGGGATAACTGGATACTGCAGGATTTGGATCCCTGGGTATGGGGAATTGCTAAGCCTCTTTATATTCTCCTTATAGAAACTCTACACCAAGGAACAACTGCCCTGATATGGGAACCAGAACATACAAAATGTTTTTGAGATATCAAAAAGGGGCCTTACTTTAGGCCTCTGCCCTCAGCTACTTGTGGAACAAGATTTAACCTGTTTGTCACTAAGAGGGAAAATAAAATATTCACTCAAAAGTACTGGATAGGCAGTCATGGACAAACCAGCTCAATAGTTAATGGCATATCTCAGTAAGGAGCTTAGCTTCATTCTCAAAAGTAATGGAAAATAAGGTCTCATAATTTTCTTCCAACATCCGAACATGTTCAATTACCTACTGGAAATAGGGTCAAAATGCCCTAGGCATGAAGTGTCTGCTCAAAACCAGCAGTTTCCCTCAACTCCTTCCAGATATCAGTCAAGGTTTACATTGAATTGTAAATGGAAGAAGCCTGCAGGTAGGAGGCCAGTCTCAGATACATGGCGGGGGGACAAGGAAAAAATATCTTTTATCTGAACTCTGACTATTCTAAACCAAAAAGTAAGTTATGTGGCCATGTCATTTTTTCTAGGACTCTTGTTTTTTCCTTAAATTCTATATTTTTGGTTGTTTTTGTCTTTGTTCCTTTTTATTTTAATTTATTTTTATTGTAAACAAATGGGATACATGTTGTTTCCGTTTGTACATGGAGTAAAGGCATACCATTTGCGTAATCATACATTTACATAGGGTAATGATATTCGATTCATTCTGTTATTTTTCCTTCCTCCCCACCCCTCCCACCCCTCTTTTCCCTCTATATAGTCCCTCCTTCCTCCATTCATTCCCCCCTCCCACCTCCCATTATGTGTCATCAACCTCTAATCAGTGAGATCATTTGTCCTTTGGTTTTTGGAGATTGGCTTATCTCACTTAGCATGATATTCTCCAATTTCATCCATTTGCCTGCAAATGCCATAATTTTATTATTCTTTATAGCTGAGTAATATTCCATTGTGTATATATATATATATATATATATATATATACCACAGTTTCTTTATCCATTCATCAATTGAAGGACATCTAGGTTTTTTCTAGTCTGGCTATTGTGAATTGAGCAGCTATGAACATTCATGTGGCTGTATTTCTGTAGTATGCTGATTTTAAGTCCTTTGGGTATAGGCCAAGGACTGGGATAGCTGGGTCCATTCCAAGTTTTCTAAGGAATCTCCATATTGCTTTCCGGAATGGCTGCACCAATTTGCAGCCCCACCAGCAATGTAAGACTGTACCTTTTCCCCCACATCCTCTCCAACACCTATTGTTCCTTGTATTATTGATAGTCACAATTCTAATTGGGGTGAGATGGAATTTTAGTGTAGTTTTGATTTGCATTTCTCTTATTACTAAAGATGGTGAACTTTTTTTCATAAGTTTGTTGATTGCTTGTATATCTTCTTCTGTGAAGTGTCTGTTCATATCCTCAGCCCTTTTGTTGATTGGGTTATTGTTTTCTTGCTGTAGAGTTTTTTGAGTTCTTTATAGATTCTGGAAATTAGTGCTCTATCTGAAGTATGAGTGGCAAAGATATTCTCCCACTCTGTAGTCTCTCTCTTCGCATTGCTGATAGTTTCCTTTACTGAGAGAAAGCTTTTTAGTTTGAATCTATCCCAGTTATTGATTCTTGCTTTTATTTCTTGTGCTATGGGAGTCCTGTTAAGGAAGTCTTATTCTAAGCCAACAAATTGAAGATTTGGACCTCCTTTTTCTCTGCAGGGTCTCTGGTCTGATTCTGAGGTCCTTGATCCATTTTGAGTTGATTTTTGTGCAGGGTGAGAGATAGGGATTTAGTTTCATTCTGTTGCATATGGATTTCCAGTTTTCCCAGCACTTTTTGTTGAAGAGACTATTTTTTCTCCATTGCATATTTTTGGCCCCTTTGTCTAGTATGAGAAAATTGTATTTATTTGGGTTTGTGTCCATGTCCTCTATTCTGTACCATTGATCTACCTGTCAATTTTGGTACCAATACCATGCCGTTTTTGTTACTATTGCTTTGTAGTATAGTTGAAGTTCTGATATTGTGATACCCCCTGTTTCATTCTTCCTGCTAAGGATTGCTTTAGCTATTCTGGGTTTCTTATTCTTCCAGATGAATTTCATGATTGCTTGTTCTATTTCTGTAAGGTACATCATTGGGATTTTAATTGGAATTGCATTGAATCTGTATAGCACTTTGGTAGTATGGCCATTTTTGACAATATTATTCTGCCTATCCAATAACATGGGAGATCTTTCCGTCTTCTAATGTCTTCCTCAATTTCATACTTCACTGTTTTGTAGTTTTCATTTTACCTCAAAGAGATCTTTTACCTCTTTGGTTAGATTGATTCCCAAGTATTTTATTTATTTATTTATTTTTTGAGGCTATTGCAAATGGAGCTGTTTTCCTCATTTCCCTTTCAGATGTTTCATTGATTGCATATAAAAATGATTTAGATTTATGCGTGTTGATTTTATAGCATGCTATTTTGCTGAATTCATTGATGAGGTCTAGAAGTTTTCTGGAGGAGTTTTCTGGATCCTCTAAATATAGAATCATATCATCAGCAAATAGTGACAGCTTAAGTTCCTCTTTTCCTATTCATATCCCTTTAATTTCATTAGTTTGTCTAATTGCTCCAGCTAGAGTTTCGAGGACAATGTTGAATAGAAGTGGTGAAAGAGGACACCCCTGTCTTGTTTCTGTTTCTAAAGGGAATGGTTTCAGTTTTTCTCCATTAAGAATGATGTTGACCATGGGCTTAGCATAAATAGCCTTTACAATGTTCAGGTATGTTCCTACTGTCCCTATTTTTTCTAGTGTTTGGAGCATGAAGGGGTGTTGTATTTTGTCAAATGCTTTTTCTGCATCAATTAATATAACCATATGATTCTTATCCTTAAGTCTATTCAGATGATGGTTTATGTTTATTGATTTACGGATGTTAAACCATCCTTGCATTCATTCCAGGGATGAAACCCACTTGATAGTGGGGCACAATTTTCTTAATATGGTTTTGGATACGGTTTGCCAATATTTTGTTAAGGATCTTTGCATGTATATTCATCAAGGATATTGGTCTAAAATTTTCTTTCCTTGATGTGTCTTTGCCTGGTTTGGGTATAAGCGTGATATTAGCTTCATAGAATGAGTTTGGTAGGGTACCTTCCTTTTCTATTTCCTGGAATACTTTGAGTAGTATTGGAATGAGTTATTCCTTGAAGGTCTTGTAGAACTCGGCTGAGAATCTATCTGGTCCTGGGCTTTTCTTGGATGGTAGGTTTTTAATGGCTTCTTCTACTTCATTGCTTGATATTGATCTGTTTAAATTGGTATGTCCTCCTGGTTCAGTTTGGGAGGAGCATATGTCTCTAGAAGTTTGTCAATGTCTTCAGTAGTTTCTATTTTGTTGTAATACTGATTTCCAAACTAGCTTCTCATCATGTTATGTATCTCAGTTGTGTCTGTCATGATATATCCTTTTTCATCATGAATTTTATTTTATTTTATTTTATTTTATTATTATTTTTTTGTAGTGCTGGAAATCAAACCCAGGGCCTTAGTAGCTTGCAAGGCAAGCACTCTACCAACTGAGCTATCTCACCAGCCCATCATGAATTTTATTAATTCGAGTTTTCTCTCTCCTTCTCTCAAAGGTACATCTTTGAAAAAGTACCAACTTTTTGTTTTGTCAATTTTTTTGAATTGTTTCTTTTGTTTCTATTTCATTGATTTCAGCTCTGATTTTAATTATTTCCTGTTTTCTACTACTTTTGCTGATATTCTGTTCTACTTTTTCTAGGACTTTGATCTGTAATGTTAGGTTATGTAGTTGTTGACTTTTCATTCTTTTCTGGAATGCACTCAATGCAATAAATTTTCCTCTTAGTACCGCTTTCATGGTGTCCCAGAGATTTTGATATGTTGTATCGTTGTTCTCATTGATCTCTAAGAATTGTTTTATCTCCTCCCTGATGTTTTCTGTTATCCATGTTTCATTCAATAGCATATTATTTAGTGTCCAAGTGTTGGAGTAATTTCTGTTTTTTATTTTGTCATTGATTTCTACTCTCAGTCCATTATGATCTGATAGAACACAAGGCAGTATCTCTATTTTTTTGTATTTCCTAAGGGGTCCTTCATGGCATAACATATGGTCTATTTTTGAGAAGGTTCCATGTGCTGCTGAGAAGAAAGTGAATCTGCTCGTTGATGGATGGAATATTCTATATATGTCTATTAAGTTTATGTTATTGATTGTGTTCTTGAGTTCTTTGGTTTCTTTGGTTGGTTTTTGTTTGGAAGATGTATCCAGTGGTGACAGCAGTGCATTAGAGTCGCCCAGAATTATTGTTTGCGGTCTATGTGATTCCTGGAATTGAGATGGATTTGTTTGATGTACAGGGATGCACCATTGTTTGGGGCATAAATATTTACTATTGTTATGTCTTCCTGATTTATGGTTCCCTTAAGCAGTATGAAATGTCCTTCTTCATCCCTTCTGACTAACTTTGGCTTGAAGTCCACTTTATCTGATATAAGGATGGAAACCCCTGCTTTTTTACTGAGTCCATGTGTGTGGTAGGTTTTTTCACATCCTTTCACTCTTTTTCTATTAGATGAGTCTCTTGTGGACAGTGTATTATTAAGTCTTTTTTTAAATCCATTTTGCCAGTCTATGTCCTTTGATTGATGAGTTTAGTCCCTTAACATTCAGGGTTATTATTGAGATATGATTTGTATTCCCAGTCAGTTGGCTTATTTTTGATTTTTAACTTGGCTTAGTTTCTCCTTTGAGTGGTTTTTCCCTAAGGTAGTTCCTCCCTTTGCTTACCTCCAATGTTGTTTTTCATTTCCTCCTCATGGAATATTTTGTAGAGAACATTCTATAGCGCAGGCTTTCTATTTGTAAATTCCTTTAACTTTTGTTTATCCCGGAAGGATTTTATTTCATCTTCAAATCTGAAGGTAAGTTTTGCTGGGCAAAGGATTCTTGGTTGGCAGCCATGTTCTTTCAGAGCTTGAAATATGTTGCTCCAGGCCCTTCTAGCTTTTAGAGTCTGGGTTGAGAAGTTGGCTGCTATCCATATTGGTCTCCCCACATATGTAATCTGATGCTTTTCTCTTGGGGCCTTCAAAATCCTATCTTTATTTTGTATGTTAGGCATTTTCATTATAATGTGCCTTGGTGTGAATCTGTTGTGATTTTTTGCATTTGGTGTTCTGTAAGTCTCTTGTATTTAATTTTCCATTTCATTCTTCAGTTTTGGGAAATTTTCTGATATTATTTCATTGAATAGGTTGTTCATTCCTTTGGTTTGTTTCTCTAAGCCTTCCTCGATCCCAATAATTATTAAATTTGGTCTTTTCAGGTTGTCCACAGTTCTTGGAGAGTCCTTTCATGATTTCATACCATCTTCTCTGTTTGGGCAACTTTATTTTCACGATTAAATATTTTGTCTTCATTGTCTGAGGTTCTGTCTTCCAAGTGGTCTAGTCTTTTGGTGATGCTTTCCATTGAGTTTTTTATTTGGTTTATTGTTTCCTTCATTTCAAGGATTTCCATTTGGTTTTTTTAGAATCTCTATCTCTTTATTGAAATGATCTTCTGCTTCCCTCAGTTGCCCTGTCAGCTTATTGGTATTATCATTCATTGCCTGCATTTGCTGTCTTATCCTTTGAGTCATCTTAATCATGTACAATCTGAAGTCCTTTTCTGACATTTCTTCTAACATACTGTCATTGGATTCTATTAATATAGAATTTAGATTTGTTTGGATCATTTTCTTCTATTGCTTTTTCATGTTGTTCATGTATCTTCCCCCCTAGCAGTGCAGATCTGGGGTATTGAAGATTTCCCCCATAGGCTTATAGTGGTCCTATAGGTTTCCAAAACCTTTTCTTTAAGGGGGGATCAATATTAGCCATGCCCAATTCAGACACTATGCAATCATAGACCAAATAACCCCTATGAGGACAATAACAAAATTGTCATAATAAACAGAATGAGTTCAAATATTATCTTCAGTAAAACAAACAGATTTGTAATAACATCTGCAGTTTCTAATTGAGGACAAAGAGGTTTCAGTGGGATGTAGAATGTGGCTGTTAATGGGTTTAGAAAAGAATATACAGAAGTTCTAGATAATAGAAAGGGTGAGAGTGTAATCAAAAGAAAGTGGATGTTAGGATGCAAAAAAGGGAGAAAAAGACTCTGAGGGAACAGGTAAACAAAAGGAAAGAGAGCAAGAAAAGTAAAGAAATAAAAACAAAATTTTTCAATAAGGAGAAAAAAGAACATCTACAGTATAACAGTCATATAGTAATGAAACCTCTCAGTGTTCAGTAACCTGATGCATGAAAGGTACCTGACATTGAGCTTCAAGTTTCCAGCAGGTGTCTCAGGATGGGATTCACCCCACCTAAAGATTGGAGCTCTGGCTTCCAGGATTATCCAAATGGCTGCTCTGGCTTCCAAATGTGTTGGCAAATGGAGAGCTGCAGCTCAGGGTGTGGATGTCGTCAGCTGGAGGTCTTGGAGGCTGGATGCGGTTGGTCAGGCAGGGCTCCTTGAGTTTGGGTGTGTTTGGTGTAGTTGTTGGATCCTGGAGGCCAGATGCAATCAGTTGGTCTGGGTTCCCAGTGATCAGGGTGCAATCCTTTGGTCTGGGGGTACTGGTGGCAGGGAGCAGTCAGTTGATGTGAGGGTCCCAGAGGCAGGGAGTGATCGGTTGGGCTGAGGGATCCTGTAGACGGGGCTCAGTAAGTTTGGCCAGGCATCCTACGGGGCCTGGCTGTTGTCTCAAAATGGCAGCAGCCACGTGTAATCAAACCTGCAGGTACTGTAACAGTGAACTTCCAAGCAACAGCAGGCAGTTGGTGCTCTACTGGCGGTCGGCGATCAGTTTGCTGACTGTTGTCGGACGATCGGGAGGTGAACCTCGTGCGTTGGGTGATGAATAGGTGTAAGGCAGGCTATGGACATGCGAGAGATAGGCAAATGGCAGATGATAGGTGCCTGACATTGAGCCATCTGCACTCAAAAAGGTGTTGATGTGCTGGTAGACTGCAGGTGATCACAGCAGAGAAATTAAACAGCAGGGGATCAATAAGCAGCAAAAACTGCCTCACCAAGAAACAGATATCCTCTGTTTGAAACCGGAGTTATGTAGCGACAAGGAATGCAGCCTCCCTCTAGTCCACCATCTTGGATCTGCCAAATTTTATTTTTTTGATCTCATAATTTTAATGTTTTTCTGATCAGTCCTTTTTATTCAACTAATTTTTTAAACATCTGTAACATTGCAATGGAGATTCACTTACAAAAAGCTACAAGGCCCTTGCTTTTGTGTTATGTGTATATCATGTTGTCTGTCTATATATGTGCGTCCACATATCATGTACATGATATCAGAATGGGCATATAGATAATGAGCACTCATGAATTAAAATTAAAAATGGATCCATATGCCTTTAATTTATGTGATTTTAAAAGCTTTGATTTAAATTGGGTAAGCAAATAAAGGTAAAATGTCTTTAAAATTACTTAACTCAGAAGTCTAGGTGGTCAAACTAATAAAATGTTGATGTCTGTAATATATCTAATATCAATTGTTCCTATGACTTTTCTTCAACAGGAAAGAGATATAAAATACTGTTCAATTAACTTGTCTGATATCTTGGTTTTAATAGTAAAACAATTAAAGTAGATTTGACATGTGGAGGATTATTCAAATGTGTCTGTTAGAGGCTACTGATTAATTTACAAAGTTAAAATGCTGTCAAATATAACATAACATCAAGTACTCTCCACTCCTTAAATTCCAAGGGGTGATACACTTGAATATTATTTGTGTTTTCACAAATTGGTAAACAAAAATATATGATTCTATGTACAAAGGGTACAAAATTTTCAACTGTGTTTCAATTAGAATACTGTAAATAATATAAAGTATCTCATCTTCATAAAATGGATTAATTTATCTAAATTCTGAAATATATAAAGATTGTTTTGAAATGTGAACAAAAAGAGGGACAAACAGATAGGAAAGGAAAAAAAACCAGAAAGGTTCTAGGTATGGAAATATATTTAGTAGAAGGGAAAAAAAGTGCTTCTGGGTAAGAAAGTCTTTGTATGATGAAATACATGAGGGTCTAAGTAAGTGCTAAGAAAGTCTATGTGCAAATAAAGGGCAAATTTCAATAATTTTATGTGTAACAAAGGTGGTTATGTGTATGTTAGACAATCTGTTAAAGATTTTTAAGGTTTTTCCCTAAGGTCAAATACTAATGTACTGATATAAACCAAAGTTTAACACTTACGTTAAACTGACAAGGAATTCTTTTTTTTTGTGGTGCTGGGAATTGAACCCAGGGCCTTGTGCATGCTAGGCAAGCACTCTACCAACTGAAGTATATCCCCAGCCCACTGACAGGGAATTCTTTAAAACACTAATTTACTCATAACATTGTGTCTGCTAAGTTTTATTTTTTAGAGCAACTAGTCTTAAAGAAATTAGGGTTTGTACAATTATAGTTAAATGACAACTGTTAGAGTATTGTACTATATTACAGAGTCTAAATTTTCCTTTAAAAACTAAATTCAGTTAGTATAAAAACATCAGTATGGCATACTAAATGTGTTCCTATCTTCCAGGTATATGAGTCTTTAAAACAGAAAATTTAAAAGAGTATTTTTATCAAGCTGCTATTTTTCAGGCTAAACTTGTCTTTAGTGGTAATTTTAAACTTATAAAAATAGCTAATCTTATTGGGGCTTTATTTATATCATTTAACTGGACCTGAACCTATTTTACCTTCTACACTGGGATAAAAATGTAAATGTCTTTCTAAAAGATAATGAAATCCTGATCTGTTTAAATGTTAATATCGTGAAATATGAAAGAATTTTGCCACTTTGCCACACAAAAGGAAAATTAAAAAATGTCCCAGCCTATCTTTATTCATGTTGTACATATAATGTTATATTGTGTTAACATTCATATAGACTCAGGAAACAATACATGTAAAATGATATTTAAAAATAAGACAAAGATCAGCTTCAGAACTACCACACTTTGCCTAAGATTTGTGAAGAGCCCCATCTTACCTGAGATAAGGCTCTGCTTTCCACCTTACCACATGTTAGAGTGGCTCCAAAATAAGTCAAACTTCAGTTCATTTGAAGTTATATTCAAAAGATTGGT
The DNA here is from genome assembly GCF_902686445.1 of Sciurus carolinensis. Taxonomy (NCBI): domain Eukaryota; kingdom Metazoa; phylum Chordata; class Mammalia; order Rodentia; family Sciuridae; genus Sciurus; species Sciurus carolinensis. Next base: position 70,112 of record NW_025920312.1, on the reverse strand, counting down.
TTTTGTTGTAAAGTTACTGTGATCTCAAACAGGGGATATAATGTATAGCTCAGTCAAAATTCGAGATAGCTATTACACAAACTAAATGTTTTCACTCTTGTTAATTTCATTTTGTAAATTTCTTATAAAATCTGTAACTGTTGCCCATAAATGTTTTACAGAGGTACTGCTTCAAGAACAAACAACCTAATTTAATTGGAGATAATAAGCCATCACTTATAGGACAGATAATATAGACCCCAATTAAATGAAAGGGTATAAAATGTAAAGTTATAGATATTGAAGTTAAAGTCTAGTATTCTTACTTTACTACTGGTGAGACTGGCTTGTTGGATGTTTAAGATAAAACTTAAACATTAAGATTAAAATAAAGGGGCCAAGAAAACCAATATTTGGCTCTTGCCTTCTGAGTCAGTCTGAACCCAAGAAACAAGAGAACTTCTCTAAGGAACTTTGCAACTCTGGACCACATGACCCCCCAATCAGGGAGACTAATGAGACCACTAGAGGATAAAAATCCAATTAGTGCACCTGCTGCAGAGGAGGGAAAAAGGAAGACATCCCTGATGCTTCCAAGGGAAGCCACTTCATCAAGGAGACCCTATCTAGTGAATGGCACTAAAGGAGCCAGGGTCTATGTCCACCTTGACAGCAGGAAGGGGACAACCACTGTTTAGCACCACAAACACTCAAATCAATCTCTGTAAAGTCTCTAATTTTCAAACTCCCCCACCTTGCCTGGTATTTACCACATTACAGCATGCCCGAGCTCTGGATCTGAACAGGCTGCCTAGATCCCACTCTCACAGGAGAGTGTGGAGTTGGAATCCCAAATGTCATTTTGTGTGTTCCCATGAACACACAAATTTAGAGTCAGTCACCAAAAACCATACAAGAACTTTCCTATGTTCATGGACACCACCAGTGAAACTCAACTGTGTACAAACACAAGAATAGGATCCTGATTAGAGTAAGTTATACTCCATGGATGTATAAGATGTCATATACTATTCACACATCCCATTCCTTAATAAATGATGTATGAAAAATATTTTGATTCAATGATGTTAGAGGTGTGAGACAGTGGGCAAAAAAGAAAACAAAAAGGAGGAAAGTCTGAATGGAAAACTGAATGATTACGTCCATTGGTTTTCAAAAATATTCTCAGCTTCCCTTCTCCACTGATAGTTGGGGTTGTCTGAAGTTTGATATTAACTCCAGTCCAGTGGGTGCTGAACTGGTTGAGTGGGTGAGCTGCTAGCAAGACACTCTCACACCTCCCTTACAGTATTCTCACCCATTGTAGCTTGCCCGTTTCATTCCATCCCTGCATACTTCAGAACTCACTGAACTGGAGTGAGCTCAGTTTTCTACAATTTTTGCTCTTCCCTTGGGAACTGCTCCTAGTTTCTGTCGTTCCACAGGTTTGACAGACAGACTGGCCCACAGAAATCCAGCTGTAATCTGATGAATCTGCACTTTAGTTTCCCCATACCCTGTCTTGCTGTAATCCCAAGATCTCAATGTCCTTTCAACTTGTAAAGAGACCATGAGGCATGCACTCACACAGTGGAGTGACCCTGAAAAGAGGCAGCCAGATGGCAGCCTCTACCACACCAAGTAGAAAGGCCTCAGGTGCAACCAGAACTGCAGGTACAACAATATATCTCCAGGCCCTAACCTGAGTCCCCATATCAAGGTGGCCATGCCCCAACATGGTGGTGGTCATGGTGACAAACCTGTAGGCCCTGGCTGTTGCCCCAAAATGGTGGCAGCCATATGTAACCAAACCTATGGATACTGCAACAATGAACTTGACATTTTACTGGTTTGCATTCCACTTCTCATTACTAACTTCTACCTACCACCACCGCCAAAGCTTTGGCTCTAGGCACCTCTGGTCAGCTGCCATTCCTACTGGAACAGCCTCCATTAGTCACATTTGCAATCTGGTAGCACAAAAACCCCATCTGCAGCACCACCTTCTGACTCAGGACCAAGTCTTCTCTGTGGCAAAGTGAAGGGCTCCTAACCCTGGGGCTCTGAGGAATGAAGGAGAACAAATGACACAGTTTGGACTTCCACTGGCAGCCTCACAGCCTCACCTCTGTGGCCAAGGGTGTGCTTCCACTCCTTGGTCATCTCACAACTGCTGTGAACGGAAACTCTTTAGGCATAAACCACTGGCTGTGATGGCAGTGGCAGGTCAATCAGTCCTTGCTTCCCCACAGTTTGTGTATTAGAGCAGCAGGTGGTTGGTGCTACACTCCACCTTGATGCATGGCTCACCTTTCTGCAGCAGTATGTGGAAATTCCAGGGGTTACAGTGGAGTCTCAGAAGTGCTGGAAGGTCAGAAGTTCTCAGTGCAAGCATGGCTTTGTGCATGCTAAGGTAGACATGTAAAGATAGACTGGTAGAACCAACAGTGTCCCATACCCTGCTGCCTAGGTGGACAGCTAGGGACTGGACTGGGCTGCTGCTTTGGGCAATGGCACCAGTTAGCTGCACTTACAGCAGCAGCAATGCTGCTGGACTTGGATGGAAGATAACCAGGGTGAAGGCCAGCCCAAGATTTCCTTCACCACCAGCACAACTGATTCTGGCTGTTACTGGAGCTCTCTTACCTTGGGTCCTAGAGCCTCCTGGTCTCATGCCCACCCTGCCTGTTACTGTATCTAGGATCTAGCAACTGCATCTTCCACAGCCTGCTGGGCTGCCCTGGCTGGGTCACCGAGCCAGAGCCATGGTGTTGTCAGAGCTGCTATCCCTCTGTGATCTATTCATCCAGTGCTTTAGGTCCAGTCCCTGGGGCCCCACTTGGCCTGGAGTCCATTTGTTATTTGCCCTGGTATTTGTCTGGCAGTTCAATGGCCTGCCAGTCAGACTAAGTTGGGCAGTGAGAAGCCACAGAGTCTCCAACCTACTCCCTGTCCTGACCATGACCACCAGTGTACCAACCTGTCCTACTACCCAGCTGCACACTGGAGTCTACCAGTAGGTACTCTCCTGACTTGGAACTTGGAAGATTCCTGCTGCCACCATCACTTGGTCAATTTAAAAGACTGGATGCATCAGACAGGTACAGGCTCCAGCTGGGGGTGCTGAAGGACTGTGCTGAAGGGTGAGGGAATGGGATGAAGCCATGGCCCTCTCCCCAAGTGGGGAGCACAGGAGGGAGATGCCGAGGATGCATTTGTGCCAGACAGGCATCCAAATCACTGGGCACAAACTCAGAATCCCAACTAGGGTGGAGAAAGGATGGGGTCCATCAAGATTGATAGTGGTTTTTCCTGCAGGATAGGCCTATATCACCCCACTTCCCATCCCTGTGACTGTGTGAGCCTGTGGATTTCAGTAGGGGTGTTTGTAGGGTGCTTTTCTGCATCTGTCAGATGTGAGGTTGTGTATTTGTGAAGGGTTTGGGTTCTGTGCATAAGGACAGTTATTCCCTGTCAGCTATTACACGCTTCACACACTTCACGCTTACTATCAACTTTCCAGGAGTTAGTGAACCTGCTCACTCTAAGTTTTTCTATTTCTTTATAGGTTTTTATAATATTTTTTGTTTGAAAAATAATTTGTAGGCCATTTTATTTAAATATTTGAACACCCAATGGGCTACTGCAATCCAAGTAAACTCTTTACATTTTAGAACCTTTGTGAAGTATAGTAAGTTTTTAAATTAGTGCTTTAAAGCTATACATAAAGGTGAAATTCACTGTGTTATATTCATATATGTACATAGGATAATTTGGTCAATTGTACTCTACCAGTTCCTAAAAAGTATTCCCCGAAAAGTCACCATGGAGTTATATTTTGTGTTAAACAACTCTTGTCTTTTAGGGGAAGGAGCCATATCATGTTGATAGTGGTAATAATAGTTATGAAAATCCAGACAAATAAGTTAACAAATTCCCAAAATATCAAGTTGAAATTCCTTGACAAAATAGGTGTAGAACCCTAGAGACATAACCCAGATCTGAAATGTATGAATTAAAATCCTGAGCCTATGAATCAAGTTCTGGAATGAATGGATTTCTGAGATACGAAAATGATTTTTTATTAATTCCCACCATAGAAAAGTCTTTTGACTATGTTGGTGCTGCAAATGAGAAAATAATTCAGGGGGAATATACACACAAGAAATTTGACATGAAAGTAAAAGACCAATGTCAAACAAAAATGCTAGGCAGGGTGGTGTATGACCGTTATCCCAGTGACTCAGGAGACAGAAGTAGGAGGATCTCAATTTCAAGGTCAGACACAGCAACTTAGTGAGACTGTGTCTCGGGAGAAAAAAAAAATGTACCCTTGATGTCAATCTCCAGTTTAAAAAGTAAGAAAAAGAAAAACCTGAAAAATGCCAACCAAAAAAAAAAAAAAAAATGGGGATGTGGAACAGAGTTGTGGCATGTAAAAATAAATCCATGTGGCTATTTCTTTTAATAATTCAGAGAAGAAAGTATTATTTTTCTCTGTGCAAATCTATATCCCCAAAACCTGCCTATTCCTGACTACCTGCTGTCACCCCATTTATCCAACAGCTATGACTGCCAGCACCTGCTTCTCCTTTTCTGTAGGTTTTCAAAACTAGTCATGCTTGGAAAGCTAAGTAGTTTGTTCCACCCTGATGTTGTGTCAAGTGGTTGAAGATGAATGCATGTCCTGTGAAAATCTACTGTGTACTTGAAATAAGAGAAAATCACATCATGTAGTCAAATGACTATCTTCCGGAGAGGTTTTAAGACCCATCAATGCAGTGTTCAACACAAAGGACATTAAAAGTATCAGAGGTTACATCTGACCAATTATCAAAAAAGTAATATCATGGTTTTAAATGCAAACATATGAACATTTTAATCCTAGTATTGTGAAATACAGATTAAGCATTCAGATTTAAAGATAAAAAACACATTTCAATGTTAGTTATTCACACAGTATCTCTTTTTATCTTTAACACAAATATTTGAGTTGAATCAAATATTTACTTTCTGTGAAATAAATTATAATCACTTTAATGAACTGCATCATAATAAAACAAAATGAAGAAAGGTGTACACATGTGTAATCTCAGCTACTTGGGAGTCTGAGGCAGGAGTATCACAAGTCAGAGGCTAGCCTCTGCAGCTTAGAGACACCCCGTCTCAAAATAAATAAAAAGGGCTGGAGGTATGTCTCAGGGGTAGAGAGGCTATGGGTTCAATCCCCAGTACCACAAAAACATAAAAAAAATGACATACATAAAGCTCTCCTGCATTTCTTTACTTTTTTGTTTTAAAACACCACATAGGCTATATGGAAATTAACCTGAAGTATCCCCTGGCTCTCACACAAAATATATTCTACATTGGCAAAAAATAAAGCACTATAAAAGGAATAAAAGAACAATAACTTCTCATAGTTATTTTCAACAATATGAAAATATTTTTGTTTTTCTACATTTGCTTAATATTTCATCAAAAAGCATTTATTAAATATCTAAACCTAATACACTATTAACATTTATATTAATTAAATTCTCACTTTTACTTTATTAACTCAAATCCTTAGAGGCATAGGGGCTAAAAAGCAATAATATGAATACTTTATGAAAAGTAACATCACTACAAAATCACTAATTGTTAGGGGAATTACAACAACAGCTTTAAAATTTATTTCTAGGGCAATCCTTATTAGGTCACCTCTCACCTTATGGGAGCTCTGTCTCTTTTCTTCTCACTTGAATAAACCTTATACTTTTATTCCTCTCCTGAGGAAACAATGGAAAGGGGGAGAATAAAACAATACAAAGTAAAATTAAACCAGGGAGATAAACAAAGTTTACTTATAAACTTCAACTGTTATGCCATGTTTCCCTGCATTATCTTTTTTCACAGCACATATAACTACCAGATATATATCTTTTTCAAATAACAGCTATTTGAGATATAATTGGCATAGTATTAAATTAACTCTTTTGTTTTTTTTTTATTTTATTGTTTTATTATTTTTAGTTACATACAACACCAGGATAATCCAAAAGAACAACCTACTCCAATTCAGACCACCCACACTTTCCTTTCCCTCCCTCCCCCAACTCCATTGATCCCTCTTTAATCCATTTTCAGTTTACTTTGTTTGTTTTTTAATTAGTCTCCTGTGGTTAACCCAGTGCTGGGACCCACCATGCCACATCCATTCATGCACATATGAAAGATCAGTCAGATTCATTCCACAGTTCCCCCTTTTCCAATCACTTCTTCCTCCTCCTAAATTCCCTTCATCTACTCTACTGATCTTTCCTCTATTTTGACGAAATTCCCTCTCCTGTTTTTCCTTCCCTCCTCCCCTCTCTTTCTTTTTGGATTACCTTCTGGATATCAGAGAAAATGTTTGATCTTTAACTTTTAGGACTGGTTTATTATTTTAGGACACTTAGCATGTTAGTCTCCAGTTCCATCCATTTACTGCAAATGCTATAAATACCATAAGTTCATTCTTTTTATGACTGAGTAACATCCATTGTGTATATATACAACATTTTCTTTATTCATTCATATGCTGAATAGCATCTAGGTTGGTTCTATATCTTGGTTATTGTGAAGTGTCCTGCTATAAATGTTGATGTGACTGCATCACTGTATATGCTGCTTTTAAATTTTTTGAGTATATTCTGAGGATATAGCTGGGTCATATGGTGATTCCATTCCTAGTTTTTGAGGAGTCTCCATACTGCTTTCCATAGTAAAAACTATAAAACACTAAAGAAATTGAAGAAAACATTAGAAGATCAAAAGACCTCCCATCTTGGATGGGCAGAACTAACATAATCAAAATGGCCATACTACAGAAAAATTCAACAAATTCCCCATCAAAATTCAACACAATCCCCATCAAAATTCCAATGACATTCTTTACAGAACTAGAAAAAGCAGTCACAAAATTCATTTGGAAAAATAAGAGGCTTAGAATGTCCAAAACAATCCTTAGTGATAAGAGTGAAGCAAGAGACTTCACAATGTCAGACCTAAAATTACATACAAAGTTATAGTAACAAAAACAGAATGGTACTGTCACCAAAACAGGCATCAAAACCAATAGGGTAGAATAAAGGCACAGAGAAAAACCCACATAAGTACAGTTATCTGATATTAGACAAAGGTTCCAAAAAAATCCTTTGGAGAAAAGATCACTTTTTAAACAAATGATGGTGGGAAAACTGGAAATACATATGTGGAAGAATAAAATGTAACCCCTGTCTCTCACACTGCACCAACGTCAACTCAAAATGGATCTAAGACCTAGGAATTGGACCAGACCCTGCAACTACTAGAAGAAAATGTAGACTCAACACTTTAGCATGTTGGCAACATGTGAAAAGGCACTGCCTTTGGAGGATGTAAGAGTGTAGAAAGTGTCCCAAAGTTGGTGTCTGAATATTGTCCAAAAAATAAAAGTTGATGAATTTGTGACTGGCAAGGTGTCCTTGGACCAAACTAATGAAGCTTTTGAACTTATGCATTCAGGAAAAATCATTCGAACTGCTGTAAAGTTTTAAATTTAAAAGAGAAAAATGTATCCATCCATTCCTATGTTTTGTAATCTGATGTAAACAGCGGGACAGACAGGAAGGTCTTCCAACTTCATAGCCTCTTGGACCTTCAGCAATTACTCTAGAGAATAGTGTTAATATGTGTGATTTCTAAGTCCTGCAATATGTGTGATTCACAAGTCCTGCAATCAAGGACAAGGCTAATAGTGTTCCAGATCTGTTTTCTGGACTCTCCTTCACATAACTAACAAATGTTATGACATAATAAAAGTGATTTCTAGCAAAAAAAAAAAAAAAAAGAATGTATATTCCTTTGGATCAGAGATTTTCCTTATTCATAACAGTCTATTCTAGAATAGATATGTAACAGGGGCTTGACAAATTGTTGAATGATGAATAATTGGTACAAGAAAAGTTGAAATGAAAAAATAAATTGATAAATGCTAGGATAGATAAATTGATATTTTGCAGTATGTGTGAATGAGCCCAGGGCCTCACCTATACTAAGAAAGCATTCTACTCCTGAATTATGTAACTCTTGGCCCAGGTCAAGAATATTCATTTCTGACAGAATAAAAGTTGCCCCCACAATGGAACCACCTTCAATATTTATATCTACCAATATTACAATTGCATTTACCCTTTGATTCAGCAACACCAGTTGAGAGAATTCAGCCTATAGGAATACCTCTACATTTGACATTTAGACAGGGTTATTCATGAAATTTCCTCATGTAGGTGTCTGTTTAAATGAAATATGACCATCCACATGATGAAATACAATGCAGTTGAGGGAGAAATTTTTTAAAAAGTGAAAGGAGGAAGGCCTTTATGTGCCCATCTGAAAAGATCTCTGCTTGGCCTCAATTGTTTGGCCATACTGGTCTGAGTCTCAGACAAACAGATCTCTTTTGCTAGCACCTCAAGAAGTCACACGAGCAGTATACTGTCAGTGTCTGGGTCTTCACATTCACTGAGGTTGGACCCAGAGCCCCTACCCTGTTCAGTCACTGATTAAAAAGGGGGACCCTAGCCTATCCCTTGGGTCCCAAACCTCCTGGATGAACTGCAAACCTGCTCTACTGGGTTAACTAGAGCAGGAAAAGCCACAGAGAGTTTTGTCTCTGAATATCAAAGCCAACTTCATTAAAGAAATGAACAAAAAATTTCCTTATGTGCACATTTTACCAATGAGGAAACTGAGGACCAATAATGACAAAAGTAAGGGAGATCATGAGTAGCATGGCCATTCAGAGCATGAATCTCAGATCACATTCTCCACAAGCCCCACCTAGACTTGTCCTATAATGATGGACTTGAATTTGTTTCTGACCTGTTCATTCAGATACCTGCTCCCAGCTGAGCTCAGGGTTTGTGCCTGTGATCTGCTTTACATTATTTAACACCTGCTTGAGCCATATTCTTCAAGGGGAGGCTATTCATGTGCAGTGATATATTCCAAAGCCTCTAGAACAGATTATGGCACACAGAAGACGCTCACTGTTTACTGTGTGACCCTCCCAAAAGCCCTACATTGAAAGTGCTATTATTTTACACATAAGAAGTCTCAGACACAAAGACATCTTGAGTTCATCCATTGATATTTTCATTCATTCACACATCAAGCATCTACAGTTAACTGTTGAATGTTGGGGGAAAAAAAACAGTAAAGCTCTGGTATGTTCCTTGCCTCAAAGTTCACAGCCTAACAGGTGGGACAGCAACATTCCTACACACCATAGTGAGGCTTTAAACTGGAGCCTCCTGTAGAAAAAAAAATGGTGCCAGTTCTTGAGTGAGCACTAGAGCCAGTTACATAAATAGAGGTATCTCCAGTGCCAGAATTGAGGCCACTTCCATCACTAGGTCTTGTGCCCTTTCTGGTACCATAAGAAAGTGTGTATCAGTCCCAGAGAAGATAACTCTAGTACTGCTCCAGAACTTGTCTGAAATAGAGCAATCCCAGCTTTCCCATATAATATCTTCTGTTCTAATTCCACAGTCAGAGCTCCCAGTGACTCTAGCATCCACCATAGTACCAGCCCAGAGCTACCTTCAACTCCAACTCCTGAGCTATAATCAGGGCCAGCTCCAGTGCCACGGTCTTATGTCTATTCCTTGACTGGCGGCTATTTATTTTAATATTTTATGTTCCATATTCTTTGTAGATTATCATATTTTATGCTTAAAATTTTACATAAACCAAAATTTAACCTTGTAATCACTTTAAATTGTACTATTCGAGGGCATCAACTACATTCACTATCAACTCTATTTCCAGCATCATCTTTGGAAAAAATCTCAAGAACTAGATTCAGCTAGAGAAGCAGTGACAAAGCTAGAGGCATTGAATGTGGTACCCAACTATCAGTGGCCATAGGGCTAATTCACAACAATTTCTAGCTGCAAATAAGGACCTAGATCCCATTCTGCAGCAGCCATAGGGAAGAGCTAGTTCTGGCACAGGATTTTTCATCACCCATGAAGGTTCAATTTTGTCTGTTCTTGTGCATCCCTGCTAGAAAGGACTCCACCTATAAAGTCTAGTACCAGGCATTTCTGATGCTGTAGAACTTGAGGCAGCTCTGTACCAACTGCTTGGAAGAGTCTGGCCAGCCTGGGGAGCTGGAGCCTGCTGTGACAGATAACTTGATGCCTACTCCTGAGTTACAACCAGTACGTGCTCCATTGCCAAAATATCCCTTTTTTCTCCCTGAGACATTCATTATATTTATATTTTTAATTATTTATGATTTATTCTGTTGTGTATTTTAAGTATTAAATTTAAAACATTAAGAATTTACTAACTTTAATTGGGGGCATGAAGTCCATTCATGGTGCTATGCAACCATAACCATTATCTAGTTGCAAAACATTTAATCACCACAAACAGATGCCATATGTCCTTTAGGCAATCACTCCCAACTCCCCACACTCTACCCTGACAATCGTTAATCTGCTTTCTGCCTCTGGATGTCTCTCATTGGCCTGCAGGTCACTCATGAGTACAACTGATCATTCCTCTATTCCTCTCCTCAGGAATGAAGTTTGATAAGCCAATGTGTTCTATGTCATGAATCCTACCATGCACTAGACATTGTCCTAAAGAAGTGACCCTTACCCATATGACAACCAGGGGTTCGCTTAATCCCCCCAACATGAAGCAGGATAACCTTATATTACCAAAAGCATCATCTCATTGATTTCAAGCATGGAAGAGGAACAGGGTCACCTTTCTCATCTGACTGGTTCCATCTGACTGGTGGCTAAGCACTTAAGATCAAAGTTCACCAGACTGCCTAGGCAATTTTTGCCACCCTCCATCCCAGCTCATTCCAGATCCCAGTTTTACCTGAACTTCTCCTGCTACAGAGAATAATACTGTTTTAGTCAGCTTTTTTACTGCTTAGACTAAAAGACCTGTGAATTTTCAAGGAGAAAAAGAGGTCATGGTTTCAGATGTCTCAATCCATAGACAGCCAGCTCCATTCCTTGGAACTCCAGGTGAGGTAGAACATAAAGGTCAAAGTGTATGGTGGAGGGAAGCAGCTCACATGATGATCAGAATTCAGAGAGAGAGAGAGAGAGAGAGAGAGAGAGAGAGAGAGAGAGAGAGAGAGAGACAACTTGCCAGATACAAAATATATACCCTAAAGACATGCCTTCAATGACCCACCTCTTCCAGCCACATCTTACCTGCCTTCAGTTACAACTCCTTTAACCCCTATGGTGGGTTAAGGCTCTCATAACACAATCATTTCACCTCTGAGTCTTCTTTTTTTGTCTCACACACTAGTTTTTTGGAGACACCTCACCTTTAAAACCATAACAAACACCCACCAGAAGACAGGTCATTCTGTCCTCTGTGAGCCACTGGTAGCAGAAGTGTTTTTTGTGATACGGGAACAAGAAGTTGCAAGGACTTTAATTAAGGAGCACTGTTAAAATATCAGGGACCCTGATGGTACCAATATCTACCCTAAGCTTCCTCACCTTCCTGGTGAAGGTGCCCACCATGCTTGTCCACAATTACCCAAAGCACCAATCATGCAGAGGTGCATGACTGTGCAAAGCTGATGCTTCCAGGTGGCTGCTAGGTCCTAGCATATAATCCAGGACCAATGACATCCCCCACTCCCTGTCTTCTGTAAAGCTCCGGGGCAGTCACCTTATAAGCACCAAGGGCATTGATGACATGCTCAGTGTACACTTGGCTGATTCTGCCAGTTGCTAAGTGGCAGAGATATACATGTGCTGTGTTCAAATCCCCTTATGGCCAGCAGAAGGTGACTGTACACCATTCCCTTCAAGACTTGTCTTTCTGATGCCAGAATTCCTCACCCTGCACCCACCTCCACTGAATGCTATGGAATCTCTGAGATCATCTCCTCCTCTTTAACTTACACCACATCTGTGACTATATCCACACATGAACTTCCATGGGATGTTGCAGCCAAGGCTGCTCACTGTGACCCTCCATTCAGAATTTGGGCAGTGCTGCTCTCTATGCATTTGACTGTAGGAGGTAAGAAAATAGAAAGAATCCTGATGAGCTGAGAAGTAGGTGTGTGATCTCAAGTTTGTATGCACCCATGTGCACACACATACACACATATAAACACACCATGCCACTTGAGAGGGTCTAGGACTATCCATGTGGGGATCAGAGAGGTGGGGTATCCCATGCTGACCTTTCCTTGGATGCCCTGTGTCACCTCTGACCTCCTTGAGGAAAACCATCAGAAGTATCAGGGTCAAGGACTGACCCAGTATCTCCAGACTTGGATAAGACCCCTACTTCAAGCTTTTCTGAGACCTGAGCTGACAAGATGGTAGACAGCATAAGAATACCACATACTCTCTTGGTTCTTCTTAAAAGAGATCTGGTTGGGACTAGATATGGAATGTGTGTACCTGGCTACCAGGGTTCCAAGTTGTGTTTCGTTTATTATCAGAGAAACGAGGTCATTTCCTGGGATCTCCTCACCTGAGCCTCTTCCTCATACAAGCCCTCCTCAAAGTCCTCCTGGGATGCCAACTCTACCCCTCTCCTCATGACATGTGCACAGCTGGACACAATTACAAAAGCACACCCTGACCCAACATCCCCAGGCAAGACCGGGTGTAGCCATTATTACCCCAGATTTGGGGATATAGAGTTGGGCTCATACCTGTTCCCTCATTCTTTCAGGTGTGTGACCCTGGACAACTTAATGTGCCTCTCAGGTCCTCACTATTCTCCCCACATGTTCCCTGGGAATCATTCTGAGGCTGTCATCTGGTGTATTTATGTTACTGGCTATGCTTGTATCACATGTTGCTAATGCACACACTTAGAAAAGGAACAATAACAAGAAGGGGAGAGAAAAAGAATGACATACAACTCAACCCAGACCTGAGTCCCACAGAGAAAACTAGGAAACGTCCCTTTCTTCTTGGCTGGATTTCTCACTCTGCACCATGGGAAAGTTGAAGTGGCAGATCCTGAGATCATTTCCTCTGGAAAAAGACCTTCCAGTGGCTTCCCATGAGATGTAAAATTGGATTATATGCCTCTTCTCATTGTATGATGTGGTGACCCCACAGAAATCTCAGGCACCTACCTCCTGGTGTGTAAGGTCTCTAGCACCCTCTCTTCTAGGTGGCATCTGAGTTCCAAGGAACAGAAATTGGCAAAAGTTATGGGGTATCACTTCCAAGATTGAGTAATGGAAATCTGAAGTCCCTCTTTTCTGCTTTCCCCTCTTCTCTCTCTCTCTCTCTCTCTCTCTCTCTCTCTCTCTCTCTCTCTCTCTCTCTCCCCTTCTCTCTCTACTTCTCTACTTCTCTTTGTAGGGAATCAAGCTGAGATATTATGAGTCACCCAGTGTAAGACCCCAAGGTTGAAGATTCAGCAGTGTCCTGTACAACAAATAAAAAGGCAATGAGGCTTACCCAAACTTGATCATACCAAAAACAGAGATAAACAGGTAAATCCCTTCAACTCTCCCTCAGTGTAGGCCTCCTGAAAGAATTGTAGGCACTGTCTGTGGCTGTTAGAACTAAGTTAGGGGGATGCTGTCATGTAGCAGTGGGCCACCAATGTGGTCTCTAGGCCCTGGAGTCTGACATTCTCCACCCAATTCTGCCTCAGCTCTCTTCAGTCTCCTTTATGGCCTCCTCCTAGATCAAAGTCACTTTGACTCTTAGTCTCTGCACACATGAATAGTTAGATACTGGTAACACAAAGAGAAACTTGGAAAATGGAAGAATATGATGAACACAGATTTGAATGCATCATATTTGGAGTATCTGAGGTTCCATACATGGGATGTTCAAATATAAATCGGATTTATTACAGAGTTCAGGAAAGACATATAAGCTGAAGAGAAAAGATCTGAAAAGTAGCAGAATTTCAAAGATGCCTGAATCTTATGAAATGACTTGAAGGGAACCTAAAATATTGAAAAAAAAGAACAAGTACAAAATCTGAGAAAGCACTAGTATTTACTAATAGTAGAAGAATATAGCTTGCAAAAACCAAGATATAAGTTTTGAGTTCATAAATAAATAAATACTTGGATGTCTATTAACTTGACATATTCATAATTCTATGGAGAAAAATCTCCTTGATTATTCACAAAGAAATTGAGAAGTTATTTTTAAAAACTGTCCAGGTTTTCTGTTCTGCATAAGGAGCTTAGAAGTCATGGCTCCATCACTGCAAAATATAAAAATCTAAAGAGAATAAAAGCTCAGCAGCTCTACTTGGAGCTAAAAATGAGGAGACACTTCCCTCAAGATTGGGAATATAACCAGGGGTGAGTGGTGGAGACTTGTAATCCCAGTTACTCAGGAGAGTTCAAGGCCAGTGGGAAATTTATGAGACCTCTTGAGGCAGGCCCAAAATGACTAGATAGGCTCCCTCGCCGAGGTTTCTAGCAGGCTGTTATGATTTTAGTGTGTTGCCAAGGCTGTAATTCAGCTATGTTATGGTCAGTGTGTAGTCTGTATCAGAAATACTCTGATTCTGTACTCAAGGTCATAAACATTTGCTGTGAGCATGCGCCCATTTGTGTAACCTGTTGTCAGTGTGCCTTCTTTGTTTGGCCTGCATATAATAAGGGCCTATGAAAATGACTTGTGGAAAGGTGCTAAATGGAACTGACTCTGGCTAAATGGAAATACTGGGGACCAAATCTAAATCTGGGTGCTGAAGGCTGTTGCCACCTCTGATGTCTATCATCCCAACAACATCTTGCATCTTCTTCCACCTACCAGGAACCCTGAACCTTGTTTCTAGGGCCTGAGCTTCACCCTCTGCTTGACAATTGGTGTAGTCAGCAGGATGTTCCACAGGTGACAGATGCATGGACCGGGTGGACAGGAGGGACCTTTGGTCACTGAACAGCATGTAGTACTCAGTTGCCAATGTTCTATTAATATAGATTCCTGTGTAGAGTTGGGGTACAGCAGATGGGTTCCAGATGAACATAGATAAGACTTCTGATAACTCTGCAGTGGACATGGACCTGGTGGAGCAGAGTGTAAACTGAACAACAGAACATGGACAAGACAAGGAATAAAAAGTATTTGAGCAGAAATCAATAAAATTGCAAACAAAAACTTGACAAAGAAAATCACAAATAAAAACTTGTTATATTAAAAAAATTAATAAAGCCCACAGTCTAAATCAAGACAATGAAGGTGGGAAAAGAGAATATAAACTACTAATACCAAAAAATAAAGAGGGACTATCACTTCAGATCCTGTGGACACTGAACTAAGAAACTAAGAGCATGAACAACTCTATGTCCACATATTTGATTGCCTAGGTGAAAAGAACCAATTTTTCCAGAGTCACTGTTTACCCAATCTGATACAAGAAGAATCACATAATTTAAATAGGCCTGTATATATTGAAGGGGTGGTAAAAATAACTAATAGCCTTCCAAGATAGAATGACCAGGCCCAGATGGTTTCAATAGTGAATTTAACCACATACTTAGAGAAGAAATTATATTAATTCCATATAATCTCTTTCAGAGGTAGAAGAAATCTGTTTAGTTTATCCATGACATCTACCAAATGAAAAAAAAAATTCTATTTTAGGAAGCTACCAGTCTTACAAAATGAAAGCAAATCAGTTTGGTGGGCTGAATTGCATGTTGTTTGCTATGGTGATTCAGTTTCTATCAACTCACGGTAACTATTTGATGACCCAATCACATGATTAGGAATGAAGGTAATAGCAACTTGACCTATAAAAGAGATAAAGTATAAAGCTTAGTCCTATGAGAATTACAGTGGGAAATTGAGGGACATGTTAATGCCTATCAGAAGAACTCTTTTCAAGGTTCAGGAAGTAACTGTAATAAAAAAAAAATCAGATATCCCCATGTGGTTGCTTCACAGTCCATCTAAGCCTATGAAAAGAAGAAACCTGGAGATACTACATAAATGCAAAGGTAGAATGAATACAAAGACCCCTTGCACCATCTTAGGCATAATACACCACTAACAGATGTTTTGTGAGTATGAAGATAGCTAAATGGCAAATTCCTAGCAGGAAGGCCCTAAAGAGATTTAGGAAGTTCAACTAATACCAGTAGCCCCCAAAATCAAGAATTGTATTCTGACAGAAATATATACTGATGCTGTATCCAGTGAAACTATCCTCATAAAGGTGAAATAAGATATATATTGATAAACAATAACAAAGAAAACTGAAGACCAGTAAAAGTGCAGTATAAAAATGACATACAAAATTCTTAGAATAGGAAGAAAATGACACTAGGAAAAAACCTGGATCTATATAAAAATCTGAGTCCACAGAAATGGTAAATGTATAGATAAATATAAAAGGGTGTATGTGGTTACTCAATTTAAAATATATACTCTTATTAAAAGCAAAAAGTATAGTATATATGTGAGAAGCATTACATCTATAAATGGAATATATAAACATAGTACAAAGTACCATAGTGCTGTAGATTGAATCCTAAATGAAACTATGAAATTATAAATTTCCCCTATTTTCTATGAAATAATAGATTAGCAGCAGTTCTAAGTTTTTTGTGATAAGGTATTAATATTTTAACCACTTACAACAATTAAAAATTAATGCAAAATTATACAACTAAAACCCCAACAATCCAATAATTCCAGCACAGTGGTAGACTCTGAAGCTCTGAAATATCATACTCCCACAAAGAGAACAGCAATACATGAACAAAAATTTAACTTTGTAAGAAATCCATAAACTGTTAAGAAGTTGCCACACCCAAGATAATGAGTAGGTATGAAAAACTGTATCAAAACTCTAAAAAAAGTCAAGGTTTTTACTTCCCCACACTGCTATCCATGCAGAAAGAGAAAGGCATGATTTGGAGGATATTCTACAAATTTCTTGCTTCTCCCTGAGGATGGAAAAAAGAACGGAACAGGCATTTAACCTCTTTCTTGTTCAGGTGCTGGTTAAGGGGTTGGATTCTATCTACCCTGTCTCAGAGTGTCAACAGGAAGAACATTATAATTTGAATGCCGAGTTCACTGAAAACAGAGGCATATACAACAGAGCATTGGACATCCCTAGATGCCAGAAGAAAGAGGAGTATAAATTGAAAAAAAAACAAGAAATATTGAAGAGGGAATAAAGGATTTATGGAATTCCATCAGCTGGACTAGAAAAGACAAAAAAGTAGAAATATTATTATAAGAAATAAGGTCTTAAAACTTATAATACGTGAAGAAAGCAAGGGACTCATTTTCAAGAGATTTAATAAATTCCAGCTATTATAAACATAAAGAAATACAGGTAAATCTAATTGAACTGCCAAAAGTTAAAGAGAGCATTTTGAAAGCAATGTAAGAGAAGTGGTTCTTCACATATGTATGAAGGCATCCATAAATTATCAAAAGATATATCAATGGTAACATTGCAGTCAAGAAGGCCAAGGGGAGACCATCAGCAGACCATCTGTGAATCACTTGTTGCCCAGTGCCCGCCGCTCTCTGGAAGTCCATTGTCACAGTACCTGCAGGTTTTGTTAAACAAACCACTGCCATCTTGGGATACCAGTCAGGGCCTGGGAGTCCGGGGCCAAGTGCTACCACCACCACTGATGCCATCTCAGGCCATGGCCACCTCAGTCTGGGAACATGGGCCAGGGCCTAGAGCAATATTGTCTGGATATCTGCAGATCTGGTTGCACCTCACATTTTTCTGGGAGTGCTATAGCTATCATCTGGTTACCTCTTTGCAGAGTCACTTCTTTTTGTGAACACATCCTTGGTAGTCTCTCTGCAAGTTGAAATGACACTGAGATCTTGGGACTACAGCAAGGCAGAGCCCGGGATACTTGAAGCCCAGATTTGTCAGATAGTAGTTGCATCTGCATAGGCCTGTCTGGACCTGGAAAGCCTGTGAAAAGTCAGAGACTGGGGTCAGTTTCCTAGGGGGAGCACAGGTTAGAGAAGCTGGAGAAAATTGAGCTCTCTCCAGCTCAGTGAGTTCTGAAGTGCACAGGCACAGAAAGGGAGAGTTACAATGGGCAGGAAGACTAGAAGAGGGTATGAGAACATCTTGCCATTGGCTCACCCAGAAAACTGGTCTGCCCCTCACTGGACTAGAGCTACCATCAAACTTCAGACATCTCCACACATAAGCCAAGAAGAGAACCTGAGAAAATTTTTGAAAATCAACAGAAGCAATCATTCAATTATTCATTGCGAATTTCCTCTTTTTTTTTTTTTGCCCTCTCTCTCACATATCTACCACTTTTGAATCCAAATGTTTTTCATGCATCAATTTATTGATGAATGGAATGTCTTCATAGTATATTATGCTTTTCTTATATATTCTTATATTTTTATTTTTAAAAAATCTGTATATATTTTTTCTCTCACTTATATGTCTCCCTGGATTCTCTTTCTCACTTCTCTCATGATAATAGTCAACATTTATTCATTCCTCTTTTGCTCTTACTATAAAATTTTACATCTATCTTCTCTCCTTCGCCCCCATAAACATCACCTTTATACTACATCTGTTCCCTCATTGTCTATCATTTGAAATAGTAAACCCTTTTAGCAAATTTACTGTTTATATTGTAGACAATAATTGAACACATCATTTCTGTTTATTGTGACAAAACTGTAGATGCCATAATAGGAGTTATTTGGTTTAAGGTTGTATATTGTTTGTATTGAGTGCTGTTAATATTGGTTAATTCCAGTCCCTCCCCTTAAAGGTGAGGTCCTGGAAGCCTTCAAGGACATTAGAAGACTACAGGGTAGAAACTATACTGTGCCAGATCCATACTTCTCAATGGGAAGACACACAAACAACATGAAAAAAACAAGGAAACAAAGTACCTCAAACAAACCAAGAGATTCCAACAATAGAATCCATAGACAACAGAGTAGAAGAAGTGTCAAAGCAGGAGATTAGGAGGTACATAGTTAGACTGATTTTCAAAATAAAGGACAGTATCACAGAGAAAATACAGGAAGTGAAAAGTCACTTCAAAAAAGAGACAGAGGGTATAAAAAGAAATAAAAAAATCCTCAAAATGAAGGAGAAAATAAACCAAATTAAAACTTCAATGGAAAGTATCACCACCAGACTAGATCTCTTAGAAGACAGAATCTCAGGTAATGAAGACAAAATATACACTCTTTTTTTTTTTTTTTTTTTTTTTGCAGTGCTGGGGACTGAACCCAGGGCCTTGTGCTTGCAAGGCAAGCACTCTACCAACTGAGCTCTATCCTCAGCCCCAAAATATATACTCTTGAAAATAAAGTCTGCCATACAGAGAAGATGGTAAGAAACCATGAATGGAACTTCCAAGAAATATGGGATAACATGAAAAGACCAAATTTAAAATTTATCAGAATAGATGAAGGTATGGAGATACAAAGTTTGTGAAAGGAATGCACAAACTTTTCAATGACATAATACTAGAAAATTTCCTAAATCTAAAGAATGAAATACAAAATCAACTACAAGAGACTTACAGGACCCTAAATGTACAAAATGACAACAGACCCACACCAATGCACATTATAATGAGAATGACAAACATGCAAAATAAGGATAGAATTTTAAAGACTGCAAGAGAAAAATATCAAATTATATATAGGGGGAAACCAATTCAGAACTCAACTGATTTCTCAACCCAGACTCTCAATGCCAGGATGTCCTGGAAAAACAATATCAAGCTCTGAAAGAAAAGGAATTCCAGCAAAGAAAAGGGATATCCAGCAACACTAAGCTCCAGATGTGATGATGAAATAAAAAGCTTCCATGACAAAAAAAAAAATGTTTAAAAAATTCACAAGTAGAAAGCCTGCACTTACAAAACATTCTCAGAAAAAAATATATAATCATGAGTAGGAAATGAAAGAAAATAAACAAACAATGAAAACAAGCAAAGAGAGGAACTACCCTGAAGGAAAAGTCAATCAAAGCAGAAACTATCAAGTTAAAAACAAAAAATAAACCAAAATAACTTGGAATACAAATCTTATCTCAAAAATAACCCTGAATGTTAATGGCCTAAACTCTTCAATTGAAAAACCCAGACTGGCAGATTGGATTTTAAAAATGGCCCAACAATATGTTGTCTTCAGAAGCCTCACCTCCTAGGAAAACACAACCACAAACTGAAGGTAAAAGGAAGGGAAAAAAATGTATCACTCACATGGACTGTGTAAACAAACAAGGGGTTTCCTTCCTCATATAAGACAAATTGAATTTCAAGTCAAACACAGTCAGAAGGGATAAAGGACATTTCATACTGCTTAAGACAATCATACATCAACAAGACATAACAATTATAAATATATATGCCCCAAACACTGGTGCATCTACATACATAAAAAAACCAAATAGACCATAACACAATAATACTGAGTGACTTTAACCCATATCTCTAACCACTGGATAAATTTTCCAAACAAAAACTAAACAAAGAAAGTGTAGAACTAAAAAGTACAATCAATAATTTAAACAACATATATAGAGTATTTCATCCATTATCAAGAGAATACACTTTCTTCTGAGCAGCACATGAATCCTTCTCCAAAATAGACCATATGTTATGTCACAAAGCAACTCTACCAAATACAAAAAAAAAAAGAAATACTACACTGCATTCTATCAGATTATGATGAAATGAAAGTTAAAAATAAATTATAACATAAAAAATAAAAACTACTCCAACACCTGGAGACTAAATAATATGCTATTGAATGATGAATGGGTAGCAGAAGAAATCAGGGTGTAAATAAAAAAATAGTTAGAGATAAATAAGAATACCAATAGAACATATCAAAATCTCTAGGACACTATGAAGGCAATACTAAGAAGAAATTTCATTGGATAGAGTTCATCCATTAAAAGAATAAAAAGTCAAAAACTGATCTAACATTACATCTCAAAGTCCTAGAAGAAGAGAAAAAATAAAAATCAAGAGCAGTAGAAGATATGAAATAATTAAGATCAGAGCTGAAATCAGTGAAATTGAAACAAAAGAAACAATTTAAAAAGTTGACAAAATGAAAAGGTGGTACTTTGAAAAAATAAATAAAATTGATATACTGTTAGCTACACTAACAAAAAGAAAGAGATAGAAAATTCAAATTACTAAAATTTGTGATGTGGATGCCTGATCAACATCTCAACCACTAATGAACTTCCAGATGAAACCATAGATATCAAGGAGTAGACCACACTGTTCTGAAGCAGACCAGAGATATCATGAAGCATCGAACTTACCATTTTCTCACCCACAGAAGCATGACCCATAGTAAGTATAAGTTCTTGGGTTAAGTCACTAAGTTATGTGATACTTTGTTAAACTGAAACACTGAAAAATCATGAGAGACCATAGATAGTAGCTTTATTTGAAACATGAACTGAGAATTTAAATTAAATTATGGTTACACCAGATAAAGACTAATTCCTGATTGTGATTTAGAATCCAACTGAGTTTCCAGAGGGGTTTCAAGATGGTGGACTAGAGGGTGGCTGCATTTCATGTTGCTCCAGGACTCAGGATTCAAAAGAAGAGATATTGAGAGACGTGGGACCAACTCAGAGCCGCCGGGCGAGTCTCTCCCATTGGGGAAGCGTCCCAGATGGGACAGTAGTCCCAGAATGCAGGGAACTTTGTGAAGTAGAGTTGCCCAACGAGACACCCCTTCCCCCACTGGAGCAGTGAACTCGGACAACTGGGAACATTGTAGAGGAGGCCACTCAGCACAGTGCTTGGACTGGGAGCAACCACTGGCGCTCCAGGCGGCTGCCCAGAGGAGGAGCTGCGCAGTGAGCTGTTTGGACTCAGAGCAACCACTCCTGAACACTGGGGGGCTGCCTGGAGGAGGAGGAGGAGTGCGGCAGGTCAACTGGACTCGGAGTGACTGCATCAGGGCTACAGGCGGCTGCCCAGAGGAGGGGCTGCGTGGCAAGCTGTTTAGACTCAGAGCGACCACTCCTGAACACCGGGGTCTGCCCAGAGGAGGAGGAAGACTGAGGTGGGTCGCTTGGACTTGGAATGACTGCACCAGAGCTCCGGGTGGCTGCCCAGAGGAGGAGGCGAGTGGTGAGTTGTTTGGACTCAAAGTGACTGCTCCTGAACACTGGGGGGGGGCTGCCCAGAGGAGGAGTGCAGTGGGTCACTTGGTCTCAGAGCAACCGCTCCTGAACACCCAGGGGGCTGCCTGGAGGAGGAGGAGGAGCACGGCGGGTCACGTGGACTTGGAATGACTGCTCAGGGCTACTGGTGGTTGGCGGGAGGAGGAGGCACGCAGTGAGTTGCTTGGACTCCTAGCAACTGCACCAGAACACCTGTTGGCTGCCCAGAGGAAGAGGTGGGTGGCAGGTCCCTGGGATTTGGAGTGACTGTACGAGGCTCCAGGTGTCTGCTCAGAGGAGGGGCTGCATAGCCAGGCAATTAGGTGCAGAGCAGGATCCCAGGACCTAGGAGTCTTCTTGGTGGAAGAGCCACACAGAGACAAGCTGAGGGGCAGAGCGAAGGTTCCAGGACTGAGGGCAGATTCTCTGAGGAGAGGCAGTCTAAGGAGACTTGTCTGCAAAGGGTGAGGCTCCCAGACCTAGGAGGTAAGTCCAGGCCCCTGGGAACATTGCAGAGGAAGGCAATCCAGCCCAGGCAGTAGTTGTAGATTGAGGGGAACCTCTAGGAGGGGAACTGACCAGTGAGAGCTCCCCACCAGGTGAGTCTTCCCTGCCGGGTGAGGTTTTCCCACAGGATGGTAAAACCAGAGACACAGGCCCAAACAGGCCTTGCCACAGTCCGCAGCCTAGTTCCCCTTTGGATGACCAATGGGCAACAAGTGGAGGCACCTCTGCCCACTATCAGGGAATATACCCTATCTGAAGGCCACCACCCCTAGAGAGGCAGCTTCCTTGTGGAGCACCTCATTATCAACTTCCTCCAAGACTTCAGGCTACTGAAGGCTAAGAGGGGATATACTAGAAATCTTCAGGGACATTATAAGTCAATAGAGGAAATCTGCAATATCTTAGTGGTCCACTGATACCTGAACAACATGAGAAAACAAGGGAAGAAAATACCCCAAACAAATCTAGATGTTACATCAATAAAATCCAATGACAGCATGGCAGAAGAAATGACAGAAAGGGAGTTCAGAATGTACATAATTAAAATGATTAGGGAAGCAAAGAATGAGATGAAAGAGCAAATGCAGGCATTGAATGATGAGATGAAAGAGCAAATGCAGGCATTGAATGATGAGATGAAAGAGCAAATGCAGACATTGAATGATAGCACCAATCGAGAGTTAAAAGAGCAAATACAGGAAGCAAAAGACCATTTCAATAAAGAGTTAGAAATATTGAAAAAAACAAACAAACATAAATACTTCACATGAAGGAAACAATAAACCAAATTAAGAACTTCATAGAAAGCATAACCAATAGGATAGAACACCTGGAAGACAGAACCTCAGATATTGAAGAAAAAATATTTAACCTTGAAAACAAAGTTGAACAAACAGAGAAGATGGTAAGAAATCATGAACAGAATCTCCAAGAACTATGGGATATCATGAAAAGGCCAAATTTAAGAATTAATGGGATTGAGGAAGTCTTAGAGAAACAAACCAAAGGAATGAACAATCTATTCAATGAAATAATATCAGAAAATTTCCCAAATCTGAAGAATGAAATGGAAAATAAAGTTCAAGAGGCTTATAGGACTCCAATACACAAAATTACAACAGACCCACACCAAGGCACATTATAATGAAGAAACCTAACATACAAAATAAAAACAGAATTTTAAAGGCTGTGAGAGAAAAAAAAACCAAATTACATTCAGGGGGAAACCAATACGGATATCAGCAGATTTTTCAATCCACACCCTAAAAGCTAGAATGGCCTGGAACAACATTTTTCAAGCTCTGAAAGAAAATGGATGCCAACCAAGAATCTTATACCCAGCAAAACTTACCTTCAAATTTGATGATGAAATAAAATCCTTCCATGATAAACAAAAGCTAAAAGAATTTACAAAAAGAAAGTCAGCATTACAGAACACTCTCAGCAAAATATTTCATGAGGAAGAGATGAAAAACAAAGAAGCAAATCAGCAAAGGGAGGAATTATCCTAAAGGAATTGTCAAATAAAGGAGGAACCAACTCGTGTCAAAAAACAAATAAGTAAATAAATAAAATTTTAAAAAATCAACTAAATGACCAGGAACACAAATTATATCTCAATAATAACCCTGAATGTTAATGGCCTGAATTCATCAATCAAAAGACATAGACTGGCAGATTGGATTAAAAAGAAAGATCCAACAATATGTTGCCTGCAAGAGACTCATGTCATAGAAAAAGATACCCATAGACTAAAGGTGAAAGGATGGGGAAAAACATACAATGCACATGAACTCAGCAAAAAAGCTGGAGTAGCCATCCTCATTTCAGATAATGTGAACTTCAAGCCAAAGGTAGTCAGAAGGGATAAAGAAGGACATTTCATACTGCTTAAGGGAAGCATAAGTCAGCAAGACATAACAATCATAAACATCTATGCCCCAAACAGTGGCTCACCAATGTATGTCAAACAAATCCTTCTCAATTTCAGAAACCAAATAGACCATAACACAATAATACTAGGTGATTTTAACACACCTCTCTCACCACTGGACAGATCTTCCAAACAAAAATTGAATAAAGAAACCATAGATCTCAATAACACAATCAATAATTTAGACTTAACAGACATTTATAAAATATACCATCCAACCAAGAGTGAATACACTTTCTTCTCAGCAGCACATGGATCCTTCTCTAAAATAGACCATATATTATGCCACAAAGCTAATGTTAGCAAATCAAGAAGATAGACACTACCTTATATTCTATCAGATCATAATGGATTGAAGTTAGAAATGAATGAAAGAGTAAAAAACAGAAACTACTCCAACACCTGGAGATTAAACAATATGCTATTAAGTGATGAATGGATAACAGAAGATATTAGGAAGGAAATTAAAAAATTCTTAGAGGTAAATGAGAACAAAGAAACATCATATCAAAATCTTTGGGACACTACGAAAGCTGTACTTAGAGGAAAATTTATTTCATGGAGCACATTCAATAAAAGAAGCAAAACTCAACAAATAAATGACCTAACACTACAGTTCAAAGTCCTAGAAAAAGAAGAACACACCAACACCAAAAGTAGTAGAAGAAAGGAAATAGTTAAACTCAGAGCTGAAATCAACAAAATTGAAACAAAAGAAACAATACAAAAAATTGACAAAATAAGTGGTTCTTCAAAAAAATAAACAAAATTGATAAACCTTTAGCCACACTAACAAAGAGAAGATGAGAGAAAACCTAAATCACTAAAATTTGGAATGAACAAGGTAATGTCACAACAGATACGATTGAAATACAAAACATAATTAGGAGCTATTTTGAAAATCTATACTCCAGACAAAATAGAAAATTTCGAAGCAATCAACAGATTTCTAGAGACATATGAATTGCCTAAACTAAACGAGGAGGACATACACGATTTAAATAGACCAATTTCAAGTAATGAAATAGAAGTCATCAAAAGCCTACCAACAAAGAAAAATCCAGGACCAGATGGGTTCTCAGCCGAGTTCTACAAAACCTTTAAAGAAGAGCTCATTCCAATACTTCTCAAAGTATTCCATAATATAGAAGAGGAGGGAACCCTCCCAAACTCATTCTATGAAGCCAATATTACCCTGATACTTAAACCAGACAAAGACACATCGAAGAAAGAAAATTTCAGACCAATATCCTTAATGAACATCGACACAAAATTTCTCAACAAAATTTTAGCAAATCGCATACAAAAATATATTAAAATGATGTTCAAGTGGGTTTCATCCCAGGGATGCAAGGTTGGTTCAACTCAGGAAATCAATATATGTAATTCACCATATCAATAGACTTAAAGTGAAGAATCACATGATTATTTCAATAGGTGCAGAAAAAGCATTTGATAAAATACAGCACCCCTTCATGCTCAAAGCACTAGAAAAAATAGGGATAGTGGAAACATTCCTTAACATTGTAAAGACCATCAATGCTAAGCCCATGGCTAATATCATTCTAAATGGTGAAAAACTGAAAGCATTTCCCCTAAAAACTGGAACAAGGCAGGGATGCCCTCTTTCACCACTTCTATTCAATATTGTCCTTGAAACTCTAGCCAGAGCAATTAGACAGACCAAAGAAATTAAAGGGATACGAATAGGAAAAGAAGAACTCAAACTATCCCTATTTGCTGATGATATGATCATATACTTAGAGGAACCAGGAAATTCCACCAGAAAACTTTTAGAACTCATAAGTGAATTCAGTAAAGTAGCGGGATATAAGATCAATGCACATAAATCTAATGCATTTTTATACATAAGTGATGAATCTTTGGAACGAATAATTAGGAAAACTACCCCATTCACAATAGCATTGAAAAAAATAAAATACTTGGGAATCAATCTCACAAAAGAGGTGAAAGAACTCTACAATGAGAACTTCAGAACACTAAAGAAAGAAATTAAAGAAAACCTTAGAAGATGGAAAGATCTCCCATGTTCTTGGATAGGCAGAATTAATATTGTCAAAATGGCCATACTACCAAAAGTTCTATACAGATTCAATGCAATTCCAATTAAAATCCCAATGATGTACCTTACAGAAATAGAGCAAGCAATTATGAAATTCATCTGGAAGAATAAGAAACCCAGAATTGTTAAAGCAATTCTTAGCAGAAAGAGTGAAGCAGGGGGTATCGCAATACCAGATCTTCAACTCTACTACAAAGCAATAGTAACAAAAATGGAATGGTATTTGTACCAAAATAGAAAGGTAGATCAATGGTACAGAATAGAAGACATGGACACAAACCCAAATAAATACAATTTTCTCATACTAGACAAAGGGGCCAAAAATAGGCAATGGAGAAAAGATAGCCTCTTCAACAAATGGTGCTGGGAGAATTGGAAATCCATATGCAACAGAATGAAACTAAACCCATATCTCTCACCATGCACGAAACTAAACTCAAAATGGATTAAGGATCTCAGTAATCAGACCAGAGACCTTGCATCTTATAGAAGAAAAAGTAGGTCCAGATCTTCAACATGTAGGCTTAGGACCAGACTTCCTCAACAAGACTCCCATAGAACAAGAAATAAAAGCAAGAATTAATAACTGGGATAGATTCAAATTAAAAAGCTTCCTCTCAGCAAAGGAATCTATCAGCAATGTGAAGAAAGAGCCTACAGAGTGGGAGAAAATCTTTGCCAATCATACTTCAGATAGAACACTAATCACCAGAGTCTATAAAGAACTCAAAAAACTCTACACCAAGAATGTGAATAATCCAATCGACAAATGGGCTAAGGAAATGAACAAACACTTCACAGATGAAGATGTACAAGCAATCAACAAACATATGGAAAAATGTTCAACATCTCTAGTAATAAGAGAAATGCAAATCAAAACCACCCTAAGATTCCATCTCACCCCAATTAGAATGGTGATTATCAAGAATACAAGCAACAACAGGTATTGGTGAGGATGTGGGGAGAAAGGTACACTCATACATTGCTGGTGGGGCTGCAAATTAGTGCAGCCACTCTGGAAAGCAGTGTGGAGATTCCTTAGAAAACTTGGAATGGACCCACCATTTGACCCAGCTATCCCACTCCTTGGCCTATACCCAAAGGACTTAAAAATCAGCATACTACAGAGATGCAGCCACATGAATGTTCATAGCTGCTCAATTCACAAGAGCCAGATTGTGGAACCAATCTTGATGCCCTTCAATTAATGAATGGATGCTGGTTCCAGCCCTAGCAGGAGTCCATAGGTTCCACACAGGTAAACGGGTGCAGGGAGACAGCGTCGGACGGAGAATGAAAGACACAGACTCTAGTTCTGGTGCAATCAATCCCACTTTATTCTGGGGAAGGCTGGGTTTATATACATTTTTCTTCAGGCTATAATGGCAGTCTTGTGGTTAATATTAAAGAAGTTTCCAAAGCATAGGCAGAAATTGTTTTTAACAAGGAACAGAAAAATTATGAGAAAACAGCAACCTTACAGATTATCCTTATCTAATCACTATTATTTTAAGAATATCTAACTACGTTGATGAGCTAATACAATGTTTATTTCCTTAATATCTAAACTCTATGTGATCTAAGACTATTATTATTCTCACGGTTAAAGTGATAAACAAGTTATCTCATGTGACCATCTCTACTAGGTCCATCTGGTTAATATTTAAATTGCTGAGTTAAGGGCTACAGGAGGGCAGCGGTCGCAATGGTTCTCGTGGCCAAGTTTTTTTACTGAATAGATTACCTTGTCTTATGTAGCTCTTTCCAGAACAGGGCATTGTGCACCAACATTTATTATAGGGATGATCTATTCTTTGTAGGAAGGAAGGAATGTTGTGAAACCTTATTCTTTTACTCCACCACCATCATTAGAATTTAACCAGCCTGTTGGAGACAGAGGCATATCTATAACTATTTTCTCCAGGGGCTTTCAGGGACTTATTGCATGGTTGTAAAATTATTTTTAATTTTGTTTTTCAGATTGTAGGTAATATTTTATGGAATTTTTGTTGTATTCCCCTCATCCCCTTAAGCAATCCATTCAGACTGAAATGAGTAATATAGTATCAGAAAAACACACCAGAAAAAACACCATGTTTCGGAGCTAAATATTTGGCAATTCCTTTTAGGATGAGCCTTTGCAATCATCCTCCAGAGGATCTTTATCAAGCACTGGATGGAATTCCAGACATCCCCGCAAATGGATAAACTGTGGTATATCTATATATCTAGATATATATACAATGGAATATTACTCAGCCATAAAGAATGATAAAATTATGGCATTTGCAGGCAAATGGATGAAACTGGAGAATATCCTGCTAAGTGAGATAAGCCAATCTCAAAAAACCAAAGGATGAATGATATTGCTAATAAGTGAATGATTACACATAATAGGGGGTGGGAGGGTTTAGTGTTAGGGTTAGAGTTAGGATTAGGGAGGGGGGCAAGAATGGAGGAAGGAAGGACTGTATAGAGGGGAAAGAGGGGTGGGAGGGGTGGGGGGAAGGGAAAAATAACAGAATGAATCAATCAACATTACCCTATGTAAATTTATGATTACACAAATGGTATGCCTTTACTTCATGTACAAAGAGAGAAACCACGTGTATCCCATTTGTTTATAATAAAGAAAAAAAGTCACTTAGATATGGGCCTGTCGGCACGTGCCTGTAATCCCTGAGGCAGAAGGATGGCGGGTTCAAAGCCAGCCTCAGCAACTTGGTGAGGCCCTGAGCAACTTTGTGAGATCCTGTCTCAAAATAAAATATAAAAAGGAAAAAAAAAAAAAAAAGAATCCAACTGAATAAGCCACACTCTTGGCTCCCTATGCCATTCCTTAATGTAATGCCTCAAAGAATAATAATACTAATCATGTCAACCAAATGGCCCATGGAAATCACCCTAGAGTCCACACAAACCAATGCAATGACCAAGGTTGGTCTTGCAGCAGCTGTGCCTAGCCCCACCAGAGGAATTCTTCTGCTGTTCCAGTCACCCCAGTGGTCCCAAAAGGGCTCTCTTTCCTCATTTCCAGGTTTTGGAGCAAGAGCTTGTGAGAAGCCCACACCCAGCTTCCTTCTGATCTTTAGTTAACTTTGTTGCCCTTGGAAAAATAGCCAAAATGCTAAAAAAAAAAAAAAAAAAAAAAAGTTTACACTATGACTCAGCATTGAAATGAGTTTATCATGAATGTAGAAAAGCATAGAACCAGCAGCATGGTATACTTTTGATATTAGTGAGGCAAACACTCATCATTGAAGGAATGATTGAAATTCCATGTTTTCTTGCAAATCAACCACAAAATGTTTCATAAGACCTAAGGAAGGAAGATACCCACAAGTAGATGAAGCTCTATTACATTTTGTCAGCAAGGCACATGCAAAAGGATTGCCAAGCAATGCAATTAAAAGCAGGAAGAACTGATGAACAAAATTCAAAGCAAAGTAAGGCCAGTGTAACTGATTCATGAATTGAGCTGAATCATTAGACATTGTTTTATGCAAAGCTTCCCATTGACATTAAACAAGAAATGCTACATCACCAGTACTCTTGAAGACACTTAGGATTATGTTCTGTGAACAAATAAAGGCAAGGAGAACTATGAAGTGAAAAGTGATTCAAAAGAGTTGGGTTCAGAATAAAAAAGTTAGAATTGTCTCTCTTGCTTTTCTCTCCCCCTGACTCACTTTCTTTCTCCTCCTCACTTTCCACTCTCTCTAGTGCATGCCCTTCCTCTTTCCTTTCTCTTTTCCTCTCATTTTCTCTCTTACCCTGCAGGAAGACACTCTGTTTGCTTAATAAACTCTCTTATGTGATTTCCTGTGTCTGGCGTGGTTTTCGTGGGATTTTCTTACATTGGTGCCATGACTTGGGATGGGATCTTCCACTGTCTCTTTAGCAAGTGGAAACCCCTCTGATGCCCCAGTGACCCCCGGACACAGCCTCACCTTCCATTTTGCCTGGACGCTCTGCTCCGCATCCATCACCGGACTTCAGATTGGTGAGTCCCCTAGGCAGGTTCCCCTAGGCCAATTTAAACACTCCTCTGCCGACTTGAGAAGGGACCATTGATCCCGGACCCTCGAGGTGGCTGAGGGGTGGGGGTACCCCAGCTACGACTTTTATAGTTACAACTGGCCCCTATAGTCGGTCTTATCTGCCAGATGGATTCCTGATTTTATGGTGGAGATTCTCTCTCAGGACTGAGGCTCATCTCGTGCTCGCACTCGCACTAGTACTCAAAAACCCTGATGTCAGGTCCTCAACACTTCTCGGCTTTTGCCTGGCCCCACATTGATGTTTGCATGATGACAGCATCTATGTGCTGCCTTCTTGTCTCCAGTCAACTACTCTGGCCTCGGGATGCCCTGGTCACAGACTTGGCTGTATCAGTCTCCACCATGGGATCTGGTTCCTCCAATCCAGCAGATTCAACCCTGGGAACCCTTCGCCTGACCCCTGGCTTGAAGCCATCAAAATTTGTTTGTGTAATCAATCCAAAATGGCCACATAATGGCACACAGCTTCCATGAATGAGTGGGCAGATGGAAAGGGATTCCTTATCTTCAAGTCTCTTCTTTCTTATGCTTCTATGCTCTTTCTACAAACTTGGATGCCTCTTTCTTCTCCCCCTCTTAATCCCTCCTCCTCCTCCAACTTCAACTCAGCTGTTTCTCATGCTATAATTAATGGCCATTATCATTTTTCTTCTAGGACTTTTACTTTTCTTAAATGCTATATTTTTGAGCTCACAATTTTGATCCTACATACCTAGGTTAATGATTTTTGATCAGTTCTTTTTATCCAACTCTAGAGTTATTTTTGAACATCTGTTACATTGCAATGGAGATAAACATTACAAGGCCTTTACTTTTGTGTTAAATATAAGCATGCATAAAATTTTAAATATAAAAATGGATCCAAATACTTTTAATTCACATGATTTAAAAAGATTCAATTTAAATTGGGTAACCTAATAGTAGCAAAATGTCTTTAAAATTAACTCACAAGTCTCTAGGTGGTCAAACTCATTAAAGGTTGATGTTTATAAAATGTTTAACATCAATTTTTCTAGGGCTTTTCTTCCACAGGAAAGAGATGGCAAATACTGTTGGTATATCTTGTTTTTTTTTTACACTTGTCTGATATCTTGGTTTTTTTTACAATAAGATGAGTGAATTAGAGTCAACATGTATGGGATTACTCAAATGTGTTTGTTAGAGACATCTGATTAATTTATAAAGTTATTCCATGGAGTAACATACTTAAACATTATTATTTGAATATTAAATGTGTTCATATTTTCCAGATATACAAGCCTTTAAAGCAGAAAATTTATCAAGTTGCTATTCTCCAAATTAACCTTGTCTGTACCTGTCATCAATAGGGTATATGTAAAATTTGTAACACTGAGATTAAAGAAATTTGAGAGCTTGATTTGTTTAAAGGTTAATATTGTGAAACATGAAAGCATTGTGCCACTCTGCCACACAAAAGGAAAGTTAAAAGCTCTCTCAGCCTTTCTTTGATTCATGTTTTAGATATAATGTTAAATTGTGTTAAACTTCTTAAAATGAAATTTAAGAAAGAGTGTAATGCACAGTAGCAAAACTGGGACAACAGTGACTGAGATTGGGGTCTCTTACCTCATGACTGTGGCATGCCTGGTGCCTGGGAGTGTTCCTGTGCAGGGGCACAAGATGCCTAACTGCTGTGGCAGTACTCTCCCTGGGAAGGCTCTAAACAGGAGTCCTATCAGCTCTGACATTGATCTCAGGCACAGCTCTTGGGCAGGAAAGAATTCTTTTGAATTTGAGATAACCAGTGTTTCATCAGCTCCCTTCTCTGGTTCCTGCCCACCTTATAGTAACTTTGGATATTGGACTTCCTTGAGAGCAACACAGAGCTCCTAACATTGCACTTTGCAGCTCTGAAAAAAAAAAGTTACCTTACTATCCTAGTCTCCGTAATTTTCCTGAAAACAAAGAATAATGCCTACATATGTATATAAAGATTGCCGACATAACTCTTTAGATCTGCATTTCCAGCTCCATCTGATCTCAGCTTAATCTCCAAAATCTGTGTTTATAAACCTTTATTTTCTAATACTCCTTTGCCACTCACTGAACTTGAGAATTTGGTCATGCTGGTCATGGCAAAAAAGGAAAAAAATTAGCTTCAGGATTAGAACATTTTACCTAAGATTTTTGAAAAGCCCCGCCTTACCTGAGATAAGGCTCTGCCTCACAACCCTGCTGCACGTTAGGATGACTCCAAAGTAAGCCATTTAAACTCATTTAACTCCATTTAAAGTTGTGTTCACAAGTTTGATGTTTGTTGTAAAGATTACTGTGATCTCAAACAGGGGATATAATGAATAACTCAGTCAAAATTCAAGATAGTTATTGCACAAACTGAATGTTTTACTGTTGGTGATTCCACTTTGTATTTTCCTTGTAAACTCTAACTATTGCCTGATCAATATTTTGCAGAAGTACACCATACATTAACTTGAAATAAATAGTAAGCCATCACCTATAGGACAGATAACGTAGATCCCCAATTCGATAAAAGGGGGTAAATAACTGTAAAGTTATAGACATTGAAGTTAAAGCCCAGCACTCTTACTTTATGACTGGTGAGACTGGCTTGCTGGATGGTTAAGATGAGACTTAGAGATTGAGATTAAATACAGAGGCCAAGAAAAGCCAGTATTTGGGTCTTGCCCTCAGTCAGCCTGAGTCCAGGGAACAAGAGGACTTCTCTAAGGAGCTTTGCAACTCTGGGTCACACAACCTCCTGAACAGGGAGATTGATGAGGCCACTAGAGGATGAAAAGCCAATCAGTGCACCTGCTGCAGAGGAGGGTCAAGGAAAAAGGGAGCCATCCCTGGTGCTTTCAAGGGAAGCATTGAGGAGACCCTGCCTACCAGATGGCACTAAATCTAAGGCTCTCAAGTTCTCTACCAGTGACCCCTGTGGGAACTCAGCTGACTCTTTGACAGGAACAGATCACTTTGACCAGCTTGATCTTAGACACCTAGCAAAATAGTTAAAACCAAAATATAGCCATTCTTGGGCCTACACAGGTACGCTTAATCTATGTTTGCCAGTAACAGAAATATAGAGATCTCTACTAAACAGGTTAACTATATTTTCTGGGGACATCAATGACATTAAGATTTAAATGTTGTGTTTACATTCCTGATAACCTGGACAAAGTTAAAGTTCCCAAATAAAGGCCTTGTCCTCTAGTCAGTTTAATGCCTACAGCCAGCCTGTGCTAGGCCTTGTTATGGGAACAGCTCAGTTATTCCACCCCCTGGTGAGGAATTATTGGCTTCTGTCATCTTTATGATATTCATTGGCATGTTCCTGATTCTGCAACATTTATATTGTATTGATCTCATTTCAGTACTCATGTCTTCTTCTTCTTCTCTCATAGAAGCACCCACCCCCAGATGCCTTTAAAACCTGCTCTTCCCAGCCAGACTTCTACCATGGACCCTTCGATTAACCCGATTTCTGAAAAGGAAACTCCAAACTGCTTGCCCCACGCTGCCCCCTTCCAGCTTGAAGAAGCCAGATGGGTCATCGCCCCCTTTCCCTAAAGCAGTAAAGGAGTTAAGCCAGAATTGGGGACAGGCAGTTAGTGTAGAAATCAGAGATCAGTTAAATCAAGGAAATGAAGTCCATGAAAGCCATCTGCCTCTGGAAGTCTGGAAGAAGAACACTGCCCCTGGGAGAATGGACTTTTTACATCTCACCTGCAAAACCAGCCCTAGTCACTTAGGCAGGAAGGAGAGATAAGGCGGAAAAGAACTGGAGAACAAAAGATTTTCTTATAAAAGCAGAAATGGGGGAATGTAATACAAAGCTGCTTCCCCGCCCTTTCCATTGCATCACAACCCAGCTTGTCAGTCTGAAAGCTGCTCTCCCCACCCTTTCCGGTGCAGTCATTTTCCCCACCTCCCAATTCCTGTCAGTCTGTGAACATCCTAGCTAGCTATTGGTTCATCAGTCAGCTTGCAAGTATCCTCCATTATTGGTCCCCTGTTAGCCTGGCGGGATTCTTAAAGATAGCTTCACTGCCAACTTTTCTCTCTTGCTTTTCTCTCCCCCTGACTCACTTTCTTTCTCCTCCTCGCTTTCCACTCTCTCTAGCATGTGCCTTTCTCTTTCCTTTCTCTTTTCCTCTCATTTTCTATCTTACCCTGCAGGGAGACACTCTGTTTGCTTAATAAACTCCCTTATGTTATTTCCTGTGTCCGGCGTGGTTTTCGTGGGATTTTCTTACAGGGGATACAATTTATTTTTTTATGTTTTGTCACCTTTTTATTTTTAGATATACATGACAATAGAGTATTGAGGTACAATTTATATATCATGAAATTCACCTTCTTAAAATATTAGGTTGGTCGCCAGTGATTCCAGCTAATTGGGAAATTGAGGCAAGAGGACTGCAAGTTGGAGATCAGTCTGGGCAATTTAGCAAGATCCAGTCTCAAAATAAAAATAAAAAAGTGCTGGAGATGTAGCTCAGTAGTACAGAGCCCCTGGATTCCATCTCCAGTACTGCTAAATAAATAAATAAATAAATAAATAAATAAATAAATAAATAAATTTAGACAATTTTATTTGGAAGATGGTCACATGCCCCCCTTCCTATTCCCCTCCCCTTCATCCTACCTGTCAACCCTTGGGTCCTGGCAGTATGGATGAGACCACCCAGTGTCCTGCAGCTGGGGAAGGGTGGGCAGGGGGGTAAGCATCTAGAAAAGCCAAAAACAAATAAAGTTTTCATAAATGTTCTCAACCTATGCACATGCCTTTATAAATTGTTTTTTTCACCTAAAAAAAGTTAGAATTATTTCCCTTGTCCTTTACAGGTTGATGTGATAAAAATATTTTAAAAGCATGTTTGAATAAATATAAAACATTTTCTTTGATACAAAAAAGTGATCATAAAGATATGTGCTTATTTTTGTTCTTTCACCATATTTTTATTGACCCTTGTTCATATGTGTCCAGCATCTTATGCATGCTCACTCATAACCTCAGAAAAGTCAGAGAGATGTCAAAGTTCACCAGGGACTGGAACTCATCACTCAGCAAGCAAAATTTTCCAAGAGTGATATTTACTGTTTGTAAATATTTCATACTGATACTGTAAAAAATATTAGAATAAAAAGAAAAGAAAAGGGTTGGGAATATAGCCCAGTGGTACAAAGTGCCTGGATTCACTCCCCAGTACCACAAAAAAATCATTGTGCAAACTTAAAAGTCCCACTGTATGTTAATTACTTATTTTTTAAAACACATTTCATTTGTCTTTTCATCTGTCCAACAGTCCTTTTATCCATTCTTCCATTTAGAATTATTTTTCTGAGAGCTGTACCTGAATGTTACATTCTTCTCTGGTTTCTCATAACTAGAGGAAAAATTCAACACAAGGAGTTCACTGAAGTCCTGTTTTCTATCACATCTCTTCCAAATGGGGATTGTATGTGGCTTCTGTGATTAGGGTTGATGTGGGCTTTTGTAGGGGTGGAATGGCAGTACTGACAGCTCATGGTCTATTCGTGGTTTTCTTTCTGCCTGAGGTTATGACTTGTCCTGTTCAACATCCTATTTCTTCTCTTATCCTGTAATTGCCCTTCAGTGATATTTTTCAAATCAAGGAATCTCATCCTTGGACCTACCTAGGTACCTCCAACTCAGGATATAGAAGAAATAGAAATGACCTTAGCATGACTATAGGAATTAGATTGCCACTATGGTCTACTCTATCCTCATGTCTTTTTTTTTTGACAATTATTGTTCCTGTACTGATTATCCCTGGGATCAAAGTATATATACCTATATTAGAAGGAAGTGTTCATCCTGAAATTGGAGATGTTGGTTCCATGAGAATACTCACAAGAAAAGGCAGCGGGAAGATCATACTCAGTTATTATTGGGTTACCTTAAACAATTTATTTCCTCCTCTGTATTTTAGCTATAATTTCTGTGCAATGATTGATCATGATTTTGAGCACTTATTCAGTGACAGGAGTTCCAAAATTTAATTTATACTAAACACAAGAGAATGAATAGTTTAGTCACTATTGTAAAGATAAAGGCAGTGATGACAAGCAAATGGAATTTAGAATCCAATAAACTTAAGACTCAAAATTTGTCTTCTCCTATCCATTAATATTGAAAATATATTATTGGGTATCTATTATATCCAATGATCTTTGTTTTGTATTAATCTAATTCATTAAAATAGTCTTTAAAATACATGTAGACAATATTAATGTCATCTTTACCCACAATTCTCTGAAGACATGACCCCTGAATGAGCTATCATTATTTGTCCAGTTTATATGGTTCAGACATTTTCTCTTCTGTTTATATTCATATCTGCATATAAATATAGAAAGTATGATACATGAAGAAAATTAAATTTTATGTACATTTGAGTTTGGAACAAAGTAATATAAAATATCATCTAAAACTCAGCAATCATAAACTGCTTAAACAACTTTATTGAGATAAAATTCACATATCCTAAAACTCAATAAAGCTGCACAATTTGATAGTTTTAGTACATTCACAGATTTGGGCAATGATTACTTATCAATTTATGAACAATTTCATCACTTGAAAAGAAAACTAGTACCCTTCTGTTATCTCTTCCCTATCCCCGACCACTCCAATGCTAAACAACTACTCTTAGTTTCTATAGATTTTCCTGTTCTGACATTACATATAATAGATGGTGAGGTCAAAGTGTTATCAGAGGCATCATGCCCAGTGTGCAACATTCTTCAAGGCACAGGTAGAGTCTGGGCCTGTCATATGCAGGGAACAAAGTCCCAGCAACAGGAATCTGGTAGCATGGGAAAATTGATATCCTGTCACATCAAGAAAATTAGTCAACCAACTAGCAGCTGACAGGAAAGGGAGCCCAGTGTTCTTGGAGGCATCAGTGGGGAGTGAGGTTTCCACCTCACTGAGTGAATAAGAA
Organism: Sciurus carolinensis; assembly: GCF_902686445.1. Taxonomy (NCBI): domain Eukaryota; kingdom Metazoa; phylum Chordata; class Mammalia; order Rodentia; family Sciuridae; genus Sciurus; species Sciurus carolinensis. The sequence goes on along the minus strand of NW_025920312.1, from coordinate 32,426 downwards.
AGGAAGGAAGCAGGCCTATTTATCTTGCTGGTCCCCATAGATACTACTGTTCCAATTAAAACTGTCCACAGGTAACTATTGCGTCCCTCATCCTTCTGGGGTCCTAGGGAAACTGGAGTTAGAATTTAGTCTGAGGAAGATTTGAGACAGGCAAGCAAGTTGAAGTCAGTCGTGGAGGGATGGGGATGGCAATAACTGCAGGGGGTGATGGGAAGCCTGTAGCAGATTTGTCATTAGTGGGATTCAAATGACCACTTAATGTTGGGGATATTCTATTTGTCAGGTGAGATAGTCGAGCTTTCTTATTCATTAAAGAATCAATGAATTCGGATTCCAAAGGTCATTTTTGTGGAGAGGATACAGCATCTCTACTAGAACACATGAGAGATTTTGAATAACTGGGGCCAGAAGAATTCTGAGGTGGCTTTAGTTTTCTAGAGAGCACAGACTCCAATAACCATTTTTCTGTTTCTTTGTATCCCCATTAGTCTCGCTGAAGCTCCTTAAACCATAATCCTTTAAAGTATAGGAGAGGTCTTCTGGATTCAGATTGGCTACCTGTTGCAAAATTGCTCCCAGGGAGTTCTTGTCCTTTTGATTGACTCCATTTTTCTGCAGTTGATCCAGCATTTCAAGTTTTTGTAGGTCATTTCTCCAGTAAGCGAATCACCCTGTCCCAATATTGCCACTGAGAAACACTGCTGCTGCCACACATCTTTCTAATTATTCCTGCAGGGTTCATGGGTTTTAACCTTTTCCTCTCAGGCACTGCATCTGAGGTGGTAGTTTGAGGTGCTTTCTGGATTCACACTCCTTTCCCTACATATGGCTCACCAGGTTTGATAACTTTTCTGCTTTTGTTGCAGAATTCCTCCTCTGCCAATGACATTCTTTCTCCAGTTCTCCCATATGAGTGGTTTGTTGCACCTACTGTAATTTTACTTTGTATAAATCCCAGGCAAGTGAGTTAGGAGGCTCCAGAGCTGGAGAACATTTGCTTGATACAGTCAAGGGTGCCATGAGGGTTCTCTTTGCTCACATTTGACAAATAGAAGTTAAAGATATGTAGTTCAGGGTTAGGGTTATAGCGCAGTGGTAGAGCACTTGTCTAGCACATGTGAAGTTCTGGATTCAATTCTCAGTGCTGCATATATACAAATAAATAAATAAAAATAAAAAGGTCCATTGACAGCTGAAAAATATCTAAAAAAAAGTTATGTAGTTCATTATGTGGATCACTTTGGGAAATTTTGAAAAATCCTTGAAGTTCCTGGAACTGAATCAAAGGTTGAAAAGGAACTAAATTTTGTGACTCTAGTAAGTCTCAAGTACCTAAGTGCAGTGATGTTGTCCTGCCCCAAGAGTCTACAGGACAGTCTGTAGCTCTGCTTCTCTCACAGGGCTGCAGCCCTCTCTGCTACTATCTTAAACTCCCTGGGGCGCCACCACTGAAGCTTCTTGGGCTCTATCCTCCCATGGTTGCAGCAGACCCTACCACATCTACTGCCATCCCGCTGCTGAGTATTGTCACATACTGCAAGCAGCCAGACTTGGAGTTCTCGCCTACACTTTCTTAATATGGAGTTTCAAATTTTAAACTTTTAGCACTCTTGTGATACAGATGCAGTCTTCTCCCTACAGTGTTTTCATGGCATGATGTTTTGTTTTCATACCCCTGGGGTGTATTATATCTGTTTTCAAATTTCTCCAGTGATGAGAAATTTAAAATATGTTTAGGGCTTAGCAAGGCCCTAAACAACTTAGTGAGACTTTACTTCAAAATAAAAAGTAAAAAATAGCTGCACACAGTGGTGCATACCTGTAATCCCAGCAGCTCATGAGGCTGAGGCAGGAGGATCACAAGTTCAAAGTGAGTCTCAGCAATTTAGTGAGGCCCCAAGCAATTTACTGAGACCCTGTCTCTCTATAAAATATAAAAAATGCTAGGAATATGGCTCAGTGGATAAGCACCCCTGGTTCAATTCCTGGTATAAATACAAAAGTATATATTTGGTTCTTGATTTTCTAAATTCAGTCTTCAATCATTTTCTAAAATTATTCTAAGTCCTTCCTAGAAGCATCAGAAACATTTTCTTAATAATATATTTCTATTGAAGAATAACATTAAATGTGTAAGAATCAAACTTTTTAGAATGAATGTCATCATCGAAGACCTAAGAGAATAAGAAAAGCCTGTTGAGTCATATGGGCTAGTGGAGGTATTTTGGCTTTGGAGTCAGGCAGATTTGATCCTGAATCCCAGTCCAGCTGTTTAATAGTTGTGGGGTTTTAATATGTTCCTTTACATTGAACAGTTTTATAAACTTCATGTGCAAGAAAAGGCAGAAAAAAACTGAGTAGCAAATGTCAGTATTTCTTTAGCCTTACCTGTATCCATGACCTTAATAATGTGCTTTACCCCTGTACCACAGGAGGAAACACATCACAGCCTGTCCATTAGGTCCAAGGCCAAATTGCAAAATAAGAAGTTTTCCTTTAATCTACTCAAACTCCAGAGTCTAGATTGGTGAAGATCTGAAGATATGGGACCCCCACCTCCCAGGGACACCCATCCTCATTTGTTTACTGCATGCTATTTGGAATGGGTATGGATCTGTACCCAGCATCAGGTGGGAGGCAGTGGTCTACTCTTGGATACTTCCTGGTTGAAGCCCCTTGCTCTCTCTCCAGGCAGTGTCTCTCCTTTTCTTTGACCTTAAGGAGAAATATTGATAATGAAAGACCCTCCGTCCCCCTGTCCAAGGAAGATCGCGCAAAGACACTGGCTGCAATAGCAAGAGGCTGTTTATTGATACACAGGCGCCTGCGGGTGCTCAGCAAAACCTCAGCCGGAGCTTCGGTGAACTGGCACACCGGGCTTTGGGGTACAGGGTTTTTATAGGGTGAAGGGGCAGGTTTCGCGCGCGGTAAGCAACAGGTTTCTTATTGGCTATTTTGAATCCAGCACATAGGTCACCTAAAGGGTAAGGTTGTTTCCTGCTTATCAGTTCCTGTTTCGACTCGATATTCTGTACTTTCCCAACCGCCCTGTTCTTTCTCAGTTCCCGTTTATCAGTGTAACGGCCTCCGGGCAGGGCGTGCTGTTGAGAGCATGGTGGTATCTGTGCTGCTAACTGTCTCAAGGACAAACAGGACTGCTGGGCCCCTGTGCTTACCAAGGTTGTTAAGAGATATTTGTCCGAGGAATGTGCGGTTGCCTGGAGACCTTATCCGTCAAGGACTGGAGCGGGGCTTAGCCCCGACTCAGGGTTCAAGGCATGGAGCTGGGGCCTTTCAATAAGAAAGTGTACTCTATTACTTCTGGCCTACGAAGAAGGACTTCAGGCTCTTAAACACCCTGAGGTCAGGTGAGCCATAGCTTTCAAAGCTGGAATGAGGCTGCTGTGAACTGAGATGTGCTGGAGGCTGAAAATTATAATTTTAAAATACTAGTTTCAAAAAAAAATACAATTCATTAATGATTTTATACTGGTCCCATAATAATATTCATGATATGTTATTACAATCAATTTCACCTGTTCTTTTTAATTTTTAATGTAAATACTAGAAAATTTTAAATTACATTTGTTCCTCACGTTTTATTTGTATTGGACAATGCTACCCTAGGGGATTGTTTCCTAGTTCAAAGATCAATATGCATCCTTATAAGACTAGAAGTACAAAATTTTAAAGACATTGTCATTGTATCATTTCCATTCATGAATATTGTATACACATATTTAATGCATAAAGTGATATGACCTTATATACAAGGTTAAAAACAAATGTTCTCCTGAATGGGAGGACTGTAGGTTTCCCCGTAGTGTGAGGAAACCGTACCTTAAAACAGCTGCATACTAAGGCTCTGGGTTCAATTCCCAGCACAAAACAAAAAAGCTGGAGACTTTGGGCAAGCCTGCAATCCCAGAGACTAGAGAGGCAGAGGTAGGAGAACCACAAGTTCACCACCCAGAGCTGTTAGAGAGACCCTGTCTAAAAGTAAAAATTAAAAGGACTGGGGCAGTATCTCAATGCTTCCTTGCGTTCAATGGCTAGTACCCAGAGGAGCAGCAGCCAAGATCCTGTCTTTGACCTCCTTTATTCCTAGGTCGGATGCAATTTACTGTCACTCAGACTGTAGGCTCATTAAGCTCAGAGTCAGGGGGCGGGGCCTGAATACCTGTCCAAGCAGGAGAACTTGGTGGAACCTTCCAATTCAGTTTACAGCTAGTGCAGAGGGTCGGGCTTCCGCGCTCTGGTGCAGTCGCTCTGAAGCCCGCCATCTTTCGGATATAGCTGGGATCTCGCTTCTGGGCTCTCGCTCCTGGACTCTCGCTCCTGGACTCGCACCTGTGCTCAGGAGAGCCAGTTTGCTAAGCTGTGCACGTGCTGGAAGACCTATAGGGAGAAGCTGGCACCCTGGAAATGGAAATGGTGAGTGTGTGGGTGGAATCTTGAGACTTGGTTGGACGGCTGTCTGGAACTGGCGGAACTGGCTATCACAGGAACTGGAAATAGAAGATGGGGACTCCCCGCCACAGTCTTCAGAGTCAGCAGGCCCAAGTCCTTCTCTGGGGCATTTCAACTGTCAGTTCTGTCTGGTTAGTCTGTGGGGGTAGGTCAGCAACTGGGACTTTGGGCATTCTGTTTCATTTCTGCGTGGTGTCTTCGGCCCCTGCCTGAGCCCTATCTAGAAAGCAGTGTGCTGGCTCAGCCTCCACCCACATTGTGTGGTGATAACTGGAATGATTATCAAGGGAGAATCCCAACTCCAGGTCCACTGTTTCAGCATGATACAGCCATGGTCTATAGAGACCCAGTTTCTCCTTCACCCGAACTTTCTGAATGTGTGGCAATCAGGATCTCATATCCAGAGCCCTGTCCCCTAGCCTAGCTCTTCACAGACCTATGAATGAATTTCTATTTCCAGCTTCCCATCCATATTCCCCAAAACAACTTCTCCTCTTCACATTATCAACTATTTTTTTTCCATGCTGAATTTCAAATGGAGGTAGTATCTTGTAATTTTTTGCTCTCAAGTACTGGATGGCACTTTTTAGAAGATTTTGTTTGTTTGTTTGTGAGTATTTCACATGAGAGGTAAGCAGAGAAAAATCACTTGATTCTGTTTAAAAAAAAAAAAAAATCGTTACTGCCCTCCCTTTGTCTTCTCTAAGTAAACACGCCTTATCAGAATGTCTTTGAGATTTTCTCTTGCAGACTGCAATATGGTATGTCCTCATCCCACCCTCCCATCTTTTCCTAGTTCTGGGTTTGAGCACTGCCTTAAACAAGGTGCTCACACCTGCCACGTAAAGTCAAGTGACTATCAAGTGAATAACTGTCCTCCAGAGAGCAGTTTGAAAGAGCTTGGGGATGGAACCTCTCAGGGGAATTGCTGGATGCCCTGAAACTGGAACGAATCTCCCAGTATATCCTTCATCTAAACAACATTTCAGTTGTTTTCTTATATTGGCTACTGTGAATCTCACTACAATGAAAATGGTAGTGCAGCCATTTCTTTGACATAATAATTCCAATTCCTTTGGATATATACCCAGAATTATTTTTTACTGTTGCATATGGTAGTTCTATTTTTGTTTTTTTGAAGAAACTTTATCCTATTTTCAAAAAAAAGTCTGTTCTTAATTAATTATTTATTGTCAATGGACCTTTATTTATTTATATGTGGTACTGAGAATCGAACCCAGTGCCACACACATGCTAGGCAAGCGCTCTACCACTGAGCTACAACCCCAGCCTGAATTAAATTTATTGTCTCACCAACAGTGTACAAGGGTTTTCTTTTCTCTATATCCATGTATTCTGTAGTTCTCTTTCAACTTTCTGACAATAGCCATTCTGATAACTGTGCTCAGACTACAATAAACCTGCTATATGATGCTTTAAATCCCTGTTGGAAGTTTGTTAGAATCCAGGCTGTCACATAGCCACTGGAAGCACGTGCTCTTGTGGGAATAAAGAGGGATCTGTTTTTTAACTCTTTCTCTGCACTACTGCTGGGGATTGCCTCCCATGGAAGTGCTTGCGCACCAATATAAAACCACTTGTTGGTGATTTAGGGAGGTTTGCACATGCTCAAGTCACTTTTACTCTCAGCTCAATGGTTTAGGATGTAGTCCCTTGAATGGAATATGTTGAAGTTGAGAGTACATGCACAAACTTTTTCAGAGAGGAATTGGTAGTCTTGGAGTTATTACTGGAATGAACTGGGGGAGGGACCCAGGAAATGCTGAGCTCCCCAAGCTGCCAGTGGTCTATTTATTTTCTCCTATTAACTCTGATACAGGCTAGATAGAAGCTCAGCTATTAGCAATAGCAATTGGCAGATTATACCGACAAATCCCTTCTAAGGATAAACTGTTAGCTTTGAGATTTAAGTATTCTGCACCGATCCCTGGAAATAAAATCTGTGGAAATACATGCATAGCCATTGAAAACAACTGCTTTTTGCTGTGGCTTAATACTTGTGTGTATTTATTCTCTTTCTCTCCCAGCACTAAATAAGATTCAAATCATAGGAAACTTTAGAGCTGTATGCTATGTCTGGTCCCAATCTTTCTCTACTCAGGTTGACACTGGCTGTGGTGATTCCGTCCCACTAAAAAACCACATTGCCCAAGGCAGGACAAATGCCCAAGTGTACCACAACTTTCCCTACTCCTGATGGGAGATATTTTCTCAGTTGTCCAATGTATACATCTCTCAACTCATTTATGAGTTTGTCTAAGAGGATGAAGGGTAAATTAAGAGCCTCCTGTTCTGCTACACTTCCAACATCACCCACATCCCCCCTCAACACCTACATTGTATTTTGATGTTGTGGTTTAAATCAAGAGCCTTGTACATTCTGCACACACATTCTTACAAGTGAACTATGCCCACAGTCCCAACATCTCCCTTTATATTGGGTTGTATCGCCCATTCACATTTTATGTTATTCTTGATAAGATTGGATTTATATGGACCTTTCTATTGCTTTTAACAATATAAATATTTTTTCATACATATGGATTTTGTTTGTGTTGAGGTTCCTTATTTATTATTGCGATATTATTTCATAATATACATTAGTGTAGGTAATGACAGCTCCTTTTGCTCTTAGAATTCAGAAGTTTTTTGGCTAATTTTATATATATTTAAACTTCCAGATGAATCTTAGAAATTTTTGCTTTGGTCCCCTCTTCCATTAAAAATAAATTGTGTTGAAATTTTGTTGGGATAATATTATAGATTAATTTGAGGGAAAATGGTCATCTTTGTAATGATAAGTCTTACCATCCACACACCTGGTGTATGTAATTGAGGCTTCTGTGTGCTTCTGTAAATTTTAATTTTCTTATGAATTCTACATGTTTCCATTTAAAAATGTGTACACATGAATTATCACGTGTGTGTGGCAACTGTATTAAACTTACTGTGGTGTTTTATTCTATTTGTTAGACTGGATGTAATGTGAACAAAAATGTGGCTGTGCCCTAGAAACAATTTTCTGCATAGTTTATCATTTATGTCCTCTTCCTCCCAACCCCCAGGTTTCAACTGTTTGAACCAATAAGTCTATATCATTATGTTAGCATGGTTCATATGTGCAGTTACATAGGTCTATGCTTCTCCTAGGGGAGTATCATGTGTCTTTAATAGCAAGTTTTCACAAATAGATAATAACAACATTCCATCTTCAGCTCACGAGCATTCATTCATTTGTTCCATGTCTTCATCAGTACTATTTAATTTTGTCTATATGTTGTGACTTTTTAAAATTTCTTTCATTTCTAAAGACATTGAGCTTTTTTAGAATTATTGAATACTTAGGTTTCTACTACATAAAGTGGCTATTCAAGTCTCTTACCTGCTTTTGAGGTCTCTATCTTTTCTTATTAAAAGTGTTTGGTTATATGTGAGACAATTAGTTTTCCCTATCTTTCACTTCTCTTTGCACTTTTCAGTAGTGTCATTTGATGAATAGAATTTTTATTTCATTTTTGCCCAACTTAAAGTTTTATAAATATTGTTTTATGTAACTTTTAAAACTAATAAGTGCCTTTTTCCTTTGCAGGGGTTCTGGGCAGTGAAGCCAGGGGTGCCCTACTACTAAGCTGTATCCTCAGTCCTTTTTGATTTTGAGGCAAATTTTCCCATTAAGTTGCCCTTGCTTGCCACAAACTTGTGACCTTCATGTCTCAGCCTCTTGAGTAGTAGGTATTACAGGTGTATGCAACCACATCCATCCCATAACTCCCTTTCTTATAACAACTTTTGAATGTTCTATATTTTGCTTTTACACTTAAGTATTACCTCTGAAAATGTTTATCATGTGGTATGAGAAAGGGTACAATAGCGTTTTTTTTTTTTTTTTTTGTGGTTACACAGTACCCATTGTTCCATTGTTCCGGTGCATTTCTTTGGAAAAGATGTCATTTTTCTACTTTGCTGCAGGGCAATTTCTGTCACTTATTGTTGTCTAAATGGCAAGGGCCTTTTGTAAGGGTCTTTCTTAAATTCCATACATCTGCTTATTCATCTCATTATGAGTTCTACACTGATTTTATAACAATTTAATAGCATTCAGCCCTGTGCAACATGTTTTGATCAGTGATAAACTTCATATACAACAATGGCCACAACATATCACCTAGGTGATAGTAGTGTATTATCTAGATTTGTGTCATACTCTATGATGTTGGCAAAATAACAGTCACCTTCTTAGTCTCTTTTTAAGATTACCTGTATAAAATTGTGTTTCCTTTTTAATTTAAGCTTGAGATGCATCCACTTTTTTTACACCTGGATTGTAGTATAATGGCACATATAGTGGTATAATTGTCCCTTGTGTCTATTTAAGATATATATTTTTATCTTTTGACATATGTACATATCCATGAACATAATTAGCATATCCATTACCCTGAAGTATTCCCTAGTACCCTTTTAAAGTCCCTTCTTTCTGCTTTTCTACACCACCTTTTATTTAATAAGTTTAATCTTATTGAGCAAAACAAAACCAAAACAAATATCAAAATTATATAGATGAATTATCACAGAGGGAACACAGCATGTAACTACTACCTGCATCAAGAAATAAACACTGGGCTGGGGAGATAGCTCAGTTGGTAGAGTGCTTGCCTTGCAAGCACAAGGCCCTGGGTTCAATTCCCAGCACCACAAAAAAAAAAAAAAAAAAAAGAAAAAAAGAGAAAGAAATAAACACAATTAATGCCCTGGACAGCCCCTCTTCCTCTTCCTCTCATTATCCTTTCCATTCTTCCTACTGGTAACTACTATGTTTCTGTTTTAGCTATTACTATTAAGAGTATTCTTCTTTTTATAAAAAACAAAAAAGTGTAACAATTTCTATATTGTTATAAAAAAGGAGGATTAAAAAGAGGGCAGCCATGAGGCTAGGCTCCAGCCCTGACTCCAGACTAGTGCTGAGTGAAAGGAATCTGAGTGAATTTCAGGGAAGACATGCAGGGGAAGGATGGAACTGCATGCGAGACTGGGGGATATGGAGGACCCTTAGAAGAGGCTACCTTGGAATGGAGGCTGGTGGGATAGGTGGGTTGAGGGAGGAAGAGTGTAAGGAAAGAGAGAGGTGAAATGGGACCAGCTGGGGCGTTCATGTGGGGCAGGTCTTAAGGTGGAACAGTGGCTTAGTGAAGTATTGGGGAAGCAGAGACAGAAATGAGAAGCCTTGGGAGAAAAAGAAGGTAACTGTCTCTGCCCTAACCTCCAGTCCCTGAGGGACCTCCCACCCCCAGCCCATCAGCAGAGAACTTTGCTGTCACCTGTTTTCTGCTTTCTGCCACTTGGGCCTTTTCCTCTTCGGCAACTTTATTCAGCTTGAGCTCTTCATCATCCTGTTCTTTCTTCTCATCTTTATCCTCTTCATCCTCTTCCTCCCCATCCTCAACAGTTCCTTGTTGTTACTCATCAGCTTTGTTCTCCTCCTCCTCCACTACTTTTTACTATTTCCAATGTGCCTTCTCATCTTCCTCCTTCTAAAATTTACTTTAGACCAGGTGTAGTGGTGCATGCATCTAATCAGAGGCAGGAGAATTACAAGTTTGAGGCTAGCCTTGGGAATTTAGCAAATCCCTCTCCCAAGATAAAAATTAAAAATTCTGGAAGTAAAACTTGGTGCCAAGGTGCCCTGTGTTAAATCTCTGGGCTCACATTAAAAAAAAAATCAACAGAATGTTCCAGCAATTCAAAATGCACTGAGATTTTAGTATTGGGTTTGTATTGAACTAAGTATTACATGCAGAAAATAAAAACAATTGCAGTCTGTTGAAGAACTACAAAAGGAATTTCTCCTTAATTATCAGGGAGGGTTTTGGAAGGAACTTCCATGCCATATACCCCGTTTGAAATTATTCCTAAATGATTTCATTTCTCTCCTGATGGAGCCAGTATTATGAATGATACTTTCCTTACTTTTTTCATAGTTTTCTAGATGTATGTTCATCCCTTCAACAGTATTCTTTAACTCATATTTTTCATTGAAACTGTTGTATGTATATTGTTCATTTCCAGTTATGAATCCTTCATGGAATTGTAGTATATTTGCTGTTTTATTTAATAGACTATTTATTTCAGTGTCCAGGTTAAACCCAGGGTTGCTCTACCACTGAGTTACACCCCCAGTCCTTTTTAATTTTTATTTTGAGATAAGAGTCTTGCTAAGCTGTAATAGGCTTTATTTCCAGCAGACAGTACACAGTTTGCATTTACCCCTTTGCCTTAGCTCATAGTTTCCTCAATTTTTAACATCTTATACCTGTCTAGAGTGTTTTTTATAACTGATGAGTCACTATATTACATTTCACAATGAAACAATGGATTATTAACTGAAGTTCATACTTTACATTATGTGGTTTTTTTTGTTTTGTTTTGTTTTTTGATTTTTTTGTTTGGTTGATTGGGTTTTTTGTTTGTTTTGTTTTGTTTTTTGATATGTGTGTGATGCAGTTTTTTTGATATGTGTGTGAACCCATGAGTTTCCTACCACAGAGCTACATCCCCAGACCATCTTGTAAAATTTGAGTCAAGGTCTTGGTAAATTGTGAACCCTGGCTAGAACTTTCTAACCTCCTACATAAGTCAGCAGAATTATAGGCATATGTCCCCACACCAGTTCAGTTCACTCTTGAGTAGTATACTTATATGCATTTGACAAATGCATGTGGTTTTTATCCACCATCACTGTATCATGCTGAAAATTTCACTGTCCAGAAAAATTTTCCATGTTCCATGTGTTTGTCACACTTTCCATTTTTCTATTTTTTTCCTCTAAATTCCTGGCAACTGTTGATGTATTTATGGTCTATACAGTTTGTCTTTTTCTGAATGTTATTTACGTGGAATCATACTGTATAGGGATGTATCAAACTTGCTTCTTTGATTTAATACTATGTATTTAAGTATCTTCATATCATTTTATGTCTTTATAGCTCATTTTCTGGATAATATTACATTGCATAGCTATGCCACAGTTTATCTACTCACCTATTAGGTACATCTTAGTTGCCTCTAATCTTGGCAAATTCTGAATTAGACTACCAGAAATGTTTATGTGAAGATTTTTCTGTAGATAATAAGTTTGTTGGTGTAAATACTTAGCAATGTGATTGCTGAACCATATGAAAAGACCATGTTTATGTATGTACTAGAGTTCTAAACTGTGTTACAAACTGACTATTCTACTTTTCATTTATGCCAAGAATGAATAAGAACTTTTATTGCCTCAAATTTTTTACTGGCTTTTGTGGTCCCAGTGTTTCTGTTTATATATACTGTACTAGGTGTGTAGATGGTACTTTGTTGTTGTTTTAATAAGGAATATCCTCATGACATGATGTTGAGCATTTTCTCATAAGCTTATTTTATGTAAGTATGTACTCGGTGAAATGTCTTTCCAGTATCTTTTTCCATTTTTCAGTTGGTTCCTTTATAACTGTTTTAAGTGCTCTTTGTATATTTTGGGATTTTATCAGATGTGTGGTTTATATTTTATTCCAGTCTTTGGCTTTTCTTTTCATTAAATTAACAGTGTATTTCACAAAACAAAATTAATTTCAATAAAGTCATTTTAATTTTCTCATTTACTGATTTTTTTTTCTCTTTATTTCTTTCTTTAAACACATTTATTGTAGTAACTACTTCATCACAGGGTTGACTCAAATCTGTTTGGACAAAGATGATCTGAAAATGAAGCTCACTGAGTTGGGTAAAGAAAGCAAACATTCCCAGCCATTTTTTGCATGAACATGAGTGACATTGTTTAATGCAGACCCAAGGCCACACATTTTGGGAGAGTACATTTACTGGTAGTGCAGAGTCTCTTCTCGAAAGATCATAAAAATACAATACAGTGTGATGAGCCCAACTTAAAAATGAGGTGCAGCAGTCCACATCCACACATGGCTAAAAGGACAAGAGAAGCTGTCTGGTGTCCACTCGGGCTCATTCCGGAAGGTAATCAGGTGTAGGGAAATAGGACAGGTTGGAACTTGGGAAGGAAACCATGCCTGACAGTCACATAAAGGCAAATGATCATCTCCATGACCAAAAGAACCCAGGCGAAACCCTCTCCCAGCCAAAGGAGGAGGTCAGCATCCTGTGCTCAGGCAGACTCCAAGCTCGGTGGTGGGACACATCTCTGCACCTTCCTGAAAACATTGAAGGGACAGGGAATCTGCTTTCATGGGACAATGGACACTTCTAAAGGCTGGCATTTGACTCTTTAAAATGAAATTAAAAATTAAGCACAACCTAGGGAAGGATACACCGGAAGTGATTATAGTGTAACCTTGGTTGTCCAGTGGGTATAATTTAAAAACTCAAGATTTTAAGAGAATTCCAAAATTAAGATACAGAGGAGCAATCCTAAAACAACTTGACCTCAACGAGAATTCCAGTGGCATGTACTGAGAGCCTGCTGCTGCCTGGAGCTGGCCCGCCATGGAACTCACAGCCTGAAGACCCCCACTGCCCTGTGACCCTACACTTCAGTAGAAAAGGCAAAGAGAGAGTCAAAAGTGAAGATGAGGGCCATGCTTTCATCACCATCAAGTTATTTTAAGTCATTCCTTTTACCTGTTATGTTTTAGCTGTTTAAAGTGACATTTTCCCTGCACATTTACCAAATCAGTATCTTTGAAACAGATCCCCAGAGGGTTCAACGGATGTGCCTTCAGAGTACCATCCATTGAAAGGTGACTAGAGAAAGCAGTCTGACAGGCACTGCAGAACTTGAGGGATCCTTTTGCTCACATTAGCAAGCAACTGTAAAACTGGATCCTCAGAAAGTATTTATTGAAATATTCCCTTTGGCAAAGAAACACACTTCATGCCTGACAGATTTGAATGGTTCTTTCAGGCAACAGAGAAATCCCACACCTGTTACTGTTACAGGAACTAAGGAGTCCAGCAGGTACCAGGGCAGCCTTCAAGTCCCCCAAGGTGTAGGTGGCAGTTAGCATGCTGATAGTGGCAGCCAACTTCCTCAGACAAGCTATGCACACCTGGTCCTGCTGGGCTACTTAGATTCTGCTCTGATGTTCTGAGATGACTGGGTGTTTACCAAGCTTGTTTGTTTTACAGCCTTGACCAACAGAAGTCCAACACGTGCTACAGGTATTTCTGCTCAGTTTTAGTGCAACCTGATATTGGTAAACTACTCCAGTTTCATTCTCTACAGGTATGAGTGTCACCTTTTATTTTAAAGATCCACTAGGTTTTTTTTTTTTTTTAATGCTCCCCTCCTTACTAATCACTAAGGAAAATTTTAAGTTCAAATCTTACATAGAGAAATGACTTGAAGTATTAATGATGTTTTGTCCCTTCTCTGGTGCAGCCTCAAAAGGTTTTTTGGCTGTTAGTTTTCATAATTTTCTTGTGCTGCACACAAAAATAAAACCCACTTCCTTATAAAATAGAGTATGGGGGAAAGCAGACACTGTTCTTTGAATAAAAATGTTCATGAATGGACAATTTAATAAACAATCCCACCACATTAAACTGTGTGGGACCAATCCTGCTTTATATTTTTTAAAAAATCTCTGGTTCATTTAGCATAATAAAATTTATTGTTGTACTGCTTTTGTGCTAGGACTTCACTCCCACTTAACAAATTCCCCCTTCTCATAATTTCCCTAATATTATATAAGGTTCCATCTATTCCTAGCTTGTGAAATTTCTGCTCCTTATGCTTGTACAACCCAATACTGCCTGTATCTCATGTTCTGAATAAAAGCACACAAAACAAAAGAAACAAATGAAACAAAACGCACCACATCGTTTGGATAATGATCCAAATGGAAAAGTTAATGTGTTGTAAAGACATTTGTTTTGCAACATCAAGAGCAGCAGACATACTGAATATCATTTGATTAAATCATAATACTGAGATTGAGATGTACGTGTATAAATTACACGTAGGCTCCGTGAACTGAAAGCTCTCTATAAATACATAGAAGGCTATATAAAGTGCAAAACCATGAAGATCAATGTGAGATTGCGGGCATTTTAGTACTCCCACTCATCAGATTTCAGGTCGAGATAGCTGAGGATGTTCTGAGCGCGCTTCACCGCCTGTTTCCTGGCAGCCTTATGTTGAGAGCATGGTGGTATCTGTGCTGCTAACTGTCTCAAGGACAAACAGGACTGCTGGGCCCCTGTGCTTACCAAGATTGTTGAGATATTTGTCCGAGGAATGTGCGGTTGCCTGGAGACCTTATCCGTCAAGGACGGGAGCGGAGCTTAGCCCCGACTCATCTCCTGCATAGTTCACCTCTCCCCTCCTCCCTTCTTCCACTAGGACCGTTCAGTTCTGGCAGGACCCAATGAGAATCAAATAGATTGGCCGGACCCAACCAGAGGAGGACTAATGTTTAGCTGATCAAATGTTAACCAATTAAAAGAACACTGTAAAACTGCTTGCCTTTTATTATAAAAACCCTGCTAACGAGGGTTCGGGGCCTCTCTTAGCGTCACTGGTTAAGGACGCAGAGGACCAGATTTGAACTTGCTGATAAATGACTCTTTGCTGCTTGCATTGATCATGGTCTCTGGTGTTCCTTGTGGGGTCTCGAGCCTTTGGGCACAACATATGGGGGCTCGCCCGGGATCCCCAAGCCCACCCAGACACCTGATCATAGAGTCATAAGTGACACCTTCGGCCGGTGAGTAAGGCATTGCTGTGTGTTTTCTGGTCTGGATTGCCTGCAGGTTCTGGTTCTGGGCTGGCATAGTCCTGGCGGACGCGCTATAGGACCCCAGCAGGGTCTCGGGAGACGTCCCCTCGACCCGTGTGGTGACTTGTTGCATCTGGTGACTCGGTCACATCTGAGCAGATTTTGCGCTGCATCTGAGCAGCTTTTGTGCTGCATTCTGGCGACTTGTCGCATCTGGTGACTCGGTCACATCTGAGCAGATTTTGTGCTGCATCGGAGCAACTTTTGTGCTGCATTCTGGGCGATTCTGTCACATTTGAGTGACTCTCACATCTGGGCAGCTTTTGCGCTGCATCTGGGCAGATTTTGGACTGCATTCTGGACGATTCTGTTGCATTTGGGTGACTCTGTCACATCTGAGAAGCTTTTGCGCTGCATCTGGGAAGATTTTGTCCTGCATTCTGGGCGATTCTGTCGCATTTGAGTGACTCGGTCACATCTGAGCAGATTTTGCACTGCATCTGAGCAGCTTTTGTGCTGCATTCTGGCGACTTGTCACATCTGGTTAACTCTTGGCCCCATTTGGGCATTGTGTTGTGCCTGGGCAACTCTTTGATATAATTGGAAATTGTTTGTTTTTATTGACAAAGTTCCAGCTAGCCAATTTTTGATTCGGCGCGCTACGTGTCTGTCTGTTTGTGTATTGTACTATATGGTCTTTACTCTTGCCTTCTATTAAATTCTTCATTGTGTTAATTTGATCTTAGGCTTAGGGATACTCATTGCAGGGTACTTTACAGTCCTTCTCCTTGTTCCTGAGAGATTTGTTTACTCCAATCCCCCTAGGCAGAGAGCTCAGCAGCTCCATTCCTCAAAAGTAGTAAGAAATAATGTTTTGTGATTTTCTGCATTCAAACCTAACCTGATTTCTCAACCAGGAAGAAAAAGGGTTAACAAGTCCTGGGTGATCCTCCCTCCCCTCTGCCTGGCCTTGTTGAAGCCTGCATTGGAATGTAGGCTGCAGCAGTCTCAGCGGGAAAGGGGGGTAAACTGAAGTTAAAAAAAAAAAGAAAAAAAAAGGTGTCCGTTTTAAACTTCTGGGCTGCTACACAGAACTAACTCATTCTCTAGGATTCTTGTTTTGTTTTGTTTTTCTCTAATGCTGTATTTTTGAGCTCATAATTTTGATCCTGCATACCTAGGTTAATGATTTTTTTTCTTTTTGATCAGTTCTATTTTTATTCAACTGGAGTTTTTGAACATCTGTTACATTGCAATGGAGATTCACCTATAAAGTTACAAGGCCTTTGATTTTGTATTATTTGTATGTCGTGCTAATGTCGTGTTTTGTCTGTATCAAAACTGAGCGCTCCTAAAATTAAAATTTAAAAATGGATCCAAATACTTTTATTCACGTGATTTAAAAGGGTTCAATTTAAATTGGGTAAACTAATAAAAGTAAAATGTCTTTAGAAATAACTCACAAGTCTCTAGGTGGTCAAACTAATGGAATGTTGATGTTAAACAATGTCTAATATCAATTGTTTCTAGGACTTTTCTTCAACAGGAAAAAGACAGCAAATACTGTTCAGGACACTTGTCTAATATCTTGGTTTTAACAGAATAAGTGAATTAGAGTTAACATGTGTGGAATTACTCAAATGTGTTTGTTGGTGACATCTGATTAATTTGCAAAGTTAAAATGCTCATTGTTAAATAACATCAAGTACTTTTAAGTCCTTAAATTACATGGGGTAACATACTTAAACATTATTGTTGTTTTCATAGGTTGGTAAATTAAAAAGGGTTTAAAATTTCTTTATGTCATTACTAAAAACAAGGTTATTAAGAGTTATGTTCTAACAGATAAAACCTCAACTCGGAGGGTGAGCGTTCCATCTGCTCCATTACCACTTCCCCCTGCTCCCCCTCCAGTTCTGCAAAGCTCCAAGGAGCTCTTAGATTTGGATTTAGAGTTCCCATCTCCCCTTTCACTGTGTTTCAGTTATAGTTGTTTCAGAATGTGGACAAAAAGGGGTCAACAGATAGGAAAGAGAGAATAAAAGGTTCTGGGTTTGTAAATATATTTAATAAAAAGGAAAAGAAAATGTTTCTGGGTAAGAAAGTGCCTGTGTGATGGAATACATGAGGGTCTAAGTAAGTGCTAAGAAAGTCTGTATGTAAGTAAAGGGCAAGTTTCAACAAGTCTGTGTGTAACTAAGTTGGTTGTGTGTATGTGAGACAGCTAAAGCTATTTAAGGTTTTTCCTAAGGTGAAATACTGATGTTCTGATATAAGCCAAAAGTTAATCTATATGGTAAAATGACATGGTAAAATAATAAGGATTTCTTAGAAACACTAATTTACTCTTGACTTTGTGTCTATTAAGTTTTATTCTATAAAACAATTAGTCTTAAAAATTGGGGTTTATACAATTATAGTTAAACAACTGTTAAGAGTATTGTACTATGTTACAGAGTCTAAATTTTTCTTTGAAAACTGAATTTAGTAAGATTAAAGTGTCAAGGTAATTGTAAAATGGTCACTCCTTGTATATTAAATGTATTCATATTTTCCAGGTATACGTTTTTAAAGCAGGAAATTTGTCAAACTGCTATTCTCCAGAATAAACTTGTCTGTACTGGTAATATTAAACTTAAAGAGTACATTTTATTGGGGATTTATTTCTATCATTTAATTTTCTATTATGGGACATATTATCAGTAAGGTATATGTAAAATTGGTTACTTATTTCACTGAGATAAAAATTTAAATGTAAATATATATCTAAGAGTTAGTGACAGCCTGATTTGTTTAAAGGTTCATATTGTAGAAGGTGAAAGCATTTTGCTACACAAAAGAAAAGTTAAAAGCTCTCTCAGCCTTCTTTGATTGATTCCTGTTTTGGATATAATGTTAGACTGTGTTAACTAATGTTAATATGTACTCAGAAATCAATATATGTAAACTTCTTAAAATGACATTTAAGAAAGAGTATAATGCACTATAGCAAAAATGGGACAACAATGACTGAGATTGGGGTCCCTGACTTCATGACTGTAGCATGCCTGGTGCCTGGGAGTGTTCCTGTGAAGGAGCGCAAGATGCCTAACTGCTGTGGCAGTAGCCTCCCTGGGGAGGCTCTGTACAGGAGTCCTATCAGCTCTTACATTGATATCAGGCACACAGCTCTTGGGTGGAAAGAAATTGTTTTGCTAGATAACCAGTGTTCATCAGTTCCCTTCTTAGTTCCTGCCCACCTTACAGTAACTTTGGACAGTGGACTTCTTTGAGAGCTACACAGAGTTCCTAACATTGCACTTTGCAGTTGTGGAAAAAGTTATGTAGATGGTCTAGTCTCTGTAACTCTCCTGAAAACAAAGAATAATGCTTACATAGTCCTTTAACTTAATAATAAGACATGTATAAATGTTGCTAACATAACTCTTTAGATCTGCATTTCCATCAGAGAACAGAGCTCCATCTGATCTCAGCTTAATCTTCAAAATCTGTGTTTATAAACCTTTATTTTCTAATACTCCTTTGACCCTCACTGAACTTGAAAATTTGTTCATGCTGGTCATGGCAAAAGGGGCAAAAATTAGTTTTAGGATTAGAACATTTTACTTAAGACTTGTGAAGAACCCTGCCTTACCTGAGATAAGGCTCTGTCTCACCCTGCTACAAGTTAGAATGATTCCAAAGTAAGCCAGACTTTAACTCATTTAAAGTTGTGCTCAAAAGTTTGATGTTTGTTGTAAAGATTACTGTGATCTCAAACAGGGTATATAATATAGAACTCAGCCAAAATTCAAGATAACTATTATACAAGCTAAATATGTTTTTACTCTTGCTAATTTCATTTTGTAAAACTGTTGCCTGTTACTATTTTGCAGAAGTAGCTGCTTCCAGAACATACAACCTAGGTAACTTGTGATAATAGGCCATCACCTTCAAAACAGATAGTATGTGGTAGTACTTTAATAAAAGGGTAAATGACTGTAAAGTTATGGACATTAAAGTTAAAGCCCAGTACTCTTACTGTATGACTGGTGAGACTGGCTTGCTGGATGATTAAGATCAAACTTAGAAATTGGAATTAAATACAGAGGTCAAGGAAAAAAAAAAACATTATCTTGCCCTCAAAGTCAGCCTGAACCCAGGGAATAAGAGGACTTCTCTAAGGAGCGCTGCAACTCTGGGTCACACAACCTCCTGATCAAGGAGATTTTTGAGACTAGAGGATGAGAATCGCTCAGTGCATCTGCTGCAGAGGAGGGTCATGGAAAAAGGGAGACACCCCTAATGCTTTCAAGGAAAGCCACCTCATCGAGAAGACCCTGCCTAACCAATGGCACTAATGGAGCTAAGAAGCTGCTCTTAAGTTCTCTATGAGTGGCCCCTGTGGAAACTCAGCTGACTCTTTAACAAGACAGGAACCAGGTCAATTTGACCAGCTTGGTCTTGGACACCCAGCAAAACAGTTAAAACCAAAATATAACCATTCTTGGGCATTTAAAAGAAATAATAGTTAAAAGTAACTTAAGATGTACACTTGTGTTAACCCACTAAAATTAAGAGTGGAAGCTACAAAAGAAAGATTCTTAGGCAAATGTGCCTGATAACTATCAAGGGAAACTGCCAGAGTCAGAAGATTTTAGTCAGTTTAAGGCCTAAAGTCACAGGTAGGCTTTATCTATGTTTGCTCGTATGATTATCTCTCCCTAAGTAACAGAAGTATAGAGATCTCTACTAAACACAGGTTATACCAATAAAGGGAGATTTTACAAAAGTCAGATGACATTAAGTAGCTTAACTATATTTTCTGGGGACCTCAATGACATTAAAAGTTAAATATTGTGTTTACATTCCTGATAACCTGGACAATGTTAAAGTCCCCAAATAAAGGCATTGTCCTCTCCAGCCTTTGCTAGGCCTAGTTATGGGAACAATTTCTCAGTTCTTCCACCTCCTGGTGAGAGATTGACTTCTGTCATTTTCATGATACTCAGTGGCATGTTTCAGATGCTGCAAATTTACTTTGTACTAATCTCATTTCAGTACTCATGTCTTTTTGTTCTTCTATCATAGAAGCACCCACCCCCAGATGAGTTTACAGCCTGCTTTTCCCCACCCAGACTTCTACCTTGGACCCCTCAGTTGACCTGATTTCTAAAAAGAGAACTCCAAACTGCTTGCCCCACGCTGCCCACTTCCATCTCAAAGAAGTCAGATTGGTCATCGCCCATTTTCCCTACAGCAGTGAAGGAGTTCCTAGTATTAGAGGGATAAATGAAGTCAGAATTAAGGACAGGTAGTTAGTGTAGAAATAGGGAATTGGGTCAATTTGAGGAAATGAAGCCATGAAGCCATCTGCCTTTGGAAGTTGGAGACTGCCCCTGGAAGAATGAAATGTCAAGGATCTCCGGAGCTCATTAATTACCAAATTTACCTGCCTTTAAAGACTGTAAGCCAGGAGGTCTATGTGCAGCTCTGGGAGAAGAATGTTGGTTTTATGCTAATCATTCTGGAGTAGTGAGGGAATCCATGGCAAAAGTCAGAGAAGGACTAACAAACAGAAAGAAAGAATGGGAAGCTAGTCATAACTGGTTTGAATCCTGGTTCAATTTTTCCCCTTGGTTAACTACTCTGGTGTCTGCTACAGTGGGACCCCTAATATTGTTTTTACTAGCTTTAACTATAGGACCTTGTATAATCAATAAGTTAATTGCTTTTGTTAAAGATAGAATAAATACAGTACAGCTGATGGTGCGAAAGGCCCAATATCAGTGCATTAAGCAGCAAGAATTAGACCAGTAGAGACCCAAGATTGGCTCTCTAAACGTTCTTGGAAAGGGGGGATGTTGAGAGCATGGTGGTATCTGTGCTGCTAACTGTCTCAAGGACAAACAGGACTGCTGGGCCCCTGTGCTTACCAAGGTTGTTAAGAGATATTTGTCCGAGGAATGTGCGGTTGCCTGGAGACCTTATCCGTCAAGGACGGGAGTGGAGCTTAGCCCCGACTCATCTCCTGCATAGTTCACCTCTCCCCTCCTCCCTTCTTCCACTAGGACCGTTCAGTTCTGGCAGGACCCAATGAGAATCAAATAGATTGGTCGGACCCAACCAGAGGAGGACTAATGTTTAGCTGATCAAATGTTAACCAATTAAAAGAACACTGTAAAACTGCTTGCCTTTTATTATAAAAACCCTGCTAACGAGGGTTCGGGGCCTCTCTTAGCGTCACTGGTTAAGGACGCAGAGGACCAGATTCGAACTTGCTGATAAATGACTCTTTGCTGCTTGCATTGATCATGGTCTCTGGTGTTCCTTGTGGGGTCTCGAGCCTTTGGGCACAACACTTACACTTCTCTTCTCCCTGCAGGTCCACGGCATCCAGGGCCAGCAACTGCTTGGTCCGCAGCTCCTCCAACTGAATGTAGTTCTAAAGTGATCGATTTCCGTCAAACGAGAGGTCTTCTCCCTGGATCTCCGATGGGTTTCCAAGAACGTTCCAGACCACCTTGTGTGATGGGTGCTCCTCACAAGCAAACAGCTTCCTGTTTTCAAGGGCTTCCTTCAGGTCGATATACGTGATCAGAGTTTGCACTTCAATCACTGTTCTTCTCCTGGCTTCCCGGAGGCAGGGATTTTTTTTCAAGACTCACTTCATCCAGTTGTCCTGTCAAACCCTGCAGTTCTGTCTTGGAGCTCAGGTACAATTCAGGAGGACTCTGAGCTTGGAGAAGTACATTTTTTATTCTTCTCATCCTCTTGAG
Source organism: Sciurus carolinensis (assembly GCF_902686445.1). Lineage (NCBI taxonomy): Eukaryota > Metazoa > Chordata > Mammalia > Rodentia > Sciuridae > Sciurus > Sciurus carolinensis. Next base: position 10,450 of record NW_025920312.1, on the reverse strand, counting down.
GACCTTATCTATTTTCAAAATGGAATGGTTCTGATCCAGGTCAAATTCACAAGTAGTATCAGCTTCCTCTTCTAAATCTAAATACTTCAATTATTTGTTGATATCTTCAACTACTTCTGTCTAATAATTTCTGATTTCTGTACATCCACACACATCTGAAGCATCCAGGTCAGCAAGCAAGCCTGAGAGCACATGTAAGTGCCTGCAAGTCTCAATACTGTCCACTCCCATCAGAAGAGCGATCAGAGTGCCTCTGGCCTTGTTCACCTTGCACATCACAGAGTTGATTTTGGCGACAGAAGGATGTGCATCCTCAGAAAGTGGCAGGGAAGGCTGTTTTTCCATGCAGTCTTCAATAATCTCTTGCACAGCACAGATTTTGGTTAGAGTGTGATACCTTGCTTTCTGTAAGGAGATCTTCCTTCTGGTTTTAACATGTGTCAGCCTCAGAATGATATCCTGGAGGCCTTCCTCAAATGTATCAGACAGGCAGTTGCCTCCGCTGTAAAAAGGCATGACCCTCTCTTTCACAAGGGCTTGGGCTTCCTTAGAGATGTTCTGTATTTTGATCCGGTGTGAGTGGTTTGCATTCTGCTCCAACTCTTTGAGAAAACTTTCTGTCTCCTGTGCTGCCCTCCTCCTAGCTTGCCGAATGTCTCCTTTTCCTTCTGTATCCACAGAGTCTATTTCAAAGAGTTGTTTTGTTAGAATCCTCTCCAGTTTCTTATAATTCTTGTCATCTGACAGACCACTGAAGCTGATTACTTGCTGTTCTATACTTTTTACTTCCTTTTGGATTTCCTGAAGCCTACTAATAGAAGGATCTTGGTTTCCCATATCCATACTTTTGTTGTGTTCAGTTTCACAAGTACCATGCTGCCAGCACCATCCCTGATCTTTCTTTTGATTTTATGTCTGAAACCTAATTGCCAAACACAAAGTCATCTTAAGTTTCTCCTATGTTTTCAAAATTCTAAATTTTGCATTTTACATTTATATTTATAATACTTTTAAGTTCATTTTCTGAAAGTTATAAGTTTTTGGTCTGATTCATTTCTTTGCATATGGATATCTATGTATTCCAGCATTTGTTGAAAAAACTGTACCTTCTCCATTGAATTTCCATTGTTCTTTTTTCTTTGGTGAATAATTAGTTGACTATATTTGTCGAGGTTATATATTCCATTCCATTGATCTATTTTCATTTTATTTGTCAAATATTGAGGCAGGAAGGTAGCCCATAGGCCGATAGGTAAGGGCCCTTGAAGAAGAACAGGAGGGGAGGAGGACATCATGCTAAATTGAAAAGAGACATCCTGAGAGACCTCCTGTGACTTGCCACATCCTGCTAGCATTAATCACAAAGCCTTCTGACCTATAAAACTGCTTTTGTTCCTCCCAGCTGCAATCACAGCAGCCCTTCCTTAATTACCCTTGTCCTTACCCCAGCAATGACTGACCACAGGCACACCTCTACCCCAAATGCTTCTTCCTTTTTCTAAAAGATGTGCCAAAATCCACTGGGTAAGACCCATATTCTTAATTATGTAAATAAAGGATTGAAATTATGCACTTCTGATTGGTTTATGAAACTCAGAGTTTGAAGCGCTTGATTGGTCCATGCTGGCATCCCACCCCACCAATCACATCCCACTCCAATAATCACGTGTGTTTGGCCATCAGATATGCCTTTAAAACCCCTGGACAACAGACATCAGTTAGCATCCCTCTCTTCCATCGTCCCCCACCCTTCAGAGTTCTTCTTTCTTTCTTTTTACTACTCTGATAAATCTTCTTATTTTGCTCTCACCCTTGGGTCTGTGGATTTAATTCCTTGAATTTGGAAGACAAAGAACCCGACTGCTTAGATCCAGTGTTACAATGTCACACTGTGTTGATTACTAAAACTTTATGATAAATCTTAAAATTGTATATTGTCATTTCTATGAATTTATTCTTCAGTATTTTGTTGAGCATTCTTGGTCTTTTTCCTTTTCAGGTAAAATTTAGAATCCATTTTTGATATTTATAAAACAGTTTATGACTTTTATCAGGATTACATTGGATCTATTTATTGGACTTGTGGAGAACTGACATTTTAATAATATTGAGGCTTCTGATCTGTGAACATGGAATATCTCACCCTTTATTTACATATTATTTGATTTTTTTTCATCAGAAGTTTTTTTGGGGGGAGCAGGGATTGAACCAAGCACATCCTGATGAATGCTAGATATGCACTGCCTCTGTGCTACGTGCTACATCTCTAGCCCTTTCATCAGAAATTTATGTTTTGTTATGTAAATCTCTGAAAGATTAGTATATAAGAATATTTTTCTGTTTTTTACTTGGTGCTGTGTAAGTAGTATTGTGCTTTTTATAATTGTTCATTGATCATGTACGTGAACATAATTGACAAATATTAATCTCATGTCTCTCAAACTTCATGTAATTTCTTGTCATTTCAGTACAATGAATCTGAAACAACTTTCCTATGTACATATATGAATACCACAATGAATCTCCACATCATGTACAACCCCAAGACTGGAATCCCAATTACAATAAGATATACTCCATATTTGTATAAATATGTCAAAATATACTCTACTGTTATGTATATCTAAAAGGAACAAATAAAAAAGAACTGAAAATGAGTGAAAGCATATGAATATTATATAAAATCTATTGAGAGAAAATGGAACCCCTCTTAAACCAGTATGAAAAAAAATGTCATTTAAATGCTAGTAAGGAATTAAACTGAATATAATGGATAATGGTTCAAGAATGTTCTTAGAAAACTGGGTGTGGTGGCATATGCCAGTGACTGAGGAGGCAAATGCTGAAAATCACAAGTTCAGTTTCATCCTGGGCAACTCAGTAAGACCCTGTCTCAAAATAAAAAGACCAGGGATATAGCTCAGTGGTAGAACCCTCTTGATTGAATCTCAAGTATGGCGGGAAGGAGAGAAAGTGTTCATGAGATGCTGTAGTCCTAATAGGCCAAAACAGGAAATGATCCAAATGTCTTTTTGGTTTTCCTTTTTGGTACTTGAAATTGAGCCAGGTGGGGCAGGAGGTGCATTTACCACTGACATCATCCTTAGCTCTTTTCTTTTTCTTTTCTTTTTTTTCTTTTTTTGAGATAGTCTCACTAAATTTTTCATGCTGGCCTCAAACCTCAGTCCTCTTACCTCTTTTTGGATTTTTGGTTTTTATTTTTTATTTTTAAATTTTCTTTTGTAACCAAAGTTGTATGTGCCTTTAATGTCCAGGCAGGCTACTTGAGGGGGATGAAGTAGGAGTGAGTAGCGCCAATGCCAGGCTGGCCATGTTTCCCAGGTTTATAAGTGATGGAGAACTCACCCAGGTATTGTCCAGTCATTTCAGACTTGATCTCCACTTGGTTAAAGGTCTTACCATTGTAGACACCAATTAGGCTGCCCACCATTTCAGGCAAGAAGATGGTGTCCTCAGCCTCCCAAATCTCTGGTATTACACATGTGCCACCTTGCTTGGCCCAAATGTCTTTTAATAGTAAAGTTGTTAAACAAATTGTGCTCCATTTTTACAACACTGTATTGCTCAGTAATACAAAGGAACATGCTACTGATGCACATCAACTAGATAAGTCTCACAAACATTGTGTTGAGTGAAGGAGTCTGACCTACAATAATATATATTGCATGATTTCAGACAAAATGAACCTATGGTTAAAAAAACACAACTGAAATCCTTGACATTCCATTCTTCCAGGGGCAGTCTCCAACTTCCAGAGGCAAATGGCTTCATGACTTCATTTCCTCGATTTGACCCAATCCCCTATTTCTACACTAACTACCTGTCCTTAATTCTGGCTTCATCATCACAAACATGTGTAGCTGGTAATAGTACTCTAGATGAAACAATGAAGAATGGAGTTCAGTTTGAAGAATTTCATCTAGCAATTCTTGACAGATGAATAGGAGAATTCTCAGCACCTATTAATAGGGAAGGTGGAAGAGCTGAAATTACTGAAGGCAAATGACTAATGTTAAAATAATGTCTTGATTTATCCAGAAAGTTTACAACCAAACCAAACATCAGTACTCAGTTGGAGCCAACAGAGAGCTTCAATCTGCAAGCAGCCTCTGGGATCAAGGCAGGGCAGCCAGAGACTTCTCCAGGCAGCTCTGCCCACTCTGGCCACAGGCTCTTTCCACGGGGTGATCCAAGATGGTGGACTAGAGGGTGACTGCATCTTCAGTCGCTCCAGAACCCAGGAGTTAGAAGGGGAGGAATTGAGAGACTCGGACTAAAATAGAGCCACGGGTGAGTCTGCCCACTGGGTAAGCTCGGCCCGGGTGGCAGGCCCAGATAGAGGTGGCTTATCGGAGCAGGGCAGGGCAGCTAGAGTCTTCCACAGGCAGCCCTGCACACTCCGGTGGTGGGCCCCTCCCACACAGCCAGCTTCTCCAGGCTCTCAGAGCAGGCCCCCTACTGAGAGCCTTTGTGATCAGAACAAGTTCCAAGTCCTGAAGCCAGTGGCTTCAGGGACCAGGACAGGGCAGCCAGAGACTGACCCAAGCAGCCCAGCCCCCTGTGGTGGGAGGCGCATTTCAAGGCTAGCTTCTCAGAGCAGACCGCCCAGTGAGAGCCTTTCTACATAGAGCCAGTCACAAGTCCCTGAGCCAACAGAGAGCTTCAATCTGCAAGCAGCCTCTGGGATCAGGGCAGGGCAGCCAGAGACTTCTCCAGGTGGCTCTGCCCACTCCAGCCACAGGCTCTTTCCATGGGGTGATCCAAGATGGTGGTCTAGAGGGTGACTGCATCTCCAGTTGCTCCAGAACCCAGGACTCAAGAAGGAGAGGCATTGAGAGACTTGGACAAAAATAGAGTCACGGGGTGAGTCTCCCCCACTGGGTGAAACTTGGCCTGGGCAGCAGACACAGATAGGGGTGCCTAAACAGAGCAGGGCAAGGCAGCTAGAGTCTTCCTCAGGTAGCCTTCCACACTCCGGCTGTGGGCTCCTCCCACACGGCCAGCTGCACGGTGCAGGCCCCCAGTGAGAGCATTTCCGCACAGAGCCAGTTCCAAGCCCTGGAACCAGTAGGGGGCTAGGGGCAGCTTTCTTCAGAAGCACTGCATTATCAAGTTCCTCCAAGACTTCAGGCTACTGAAGGCTGGGAGGTGATACACTGGAAATCTACTGGGACACTATAAGCCAATAGAGGAAATCTGCAATATCTCAGGGTTCCACTGACAGCTGACCAATATGAGAAAACAAGGGAAGAAAATGTCCCAAACAAACCTAGATACTATATCAATAAAACCCAATGACAGCACAGCAGAAGAAATGTCAGAAAGGGAGTTCAGAATGTACATAATTAAAACAATCAGGGAAGCAAATGAGGAGATGAAAGAGCAAATGCAGGCATTGAAGGAGGAGATGAAAGAGCAAATGCAGGCATTAAATGATCGCACCAATCAACAGTTAAAAGACCAAATACAGGAAGCAAGAGATCATTTCAATAAAGAGAGATACTGAAAAACAAACAAACAAACAAACAAACAAACTGAAATCCTTGAAATGAAGGAAACAATAAACCAAGTTAAAACCTCCATAGAAAGCATAACCAATAGGATAGAACACCTAGAAGACAGAACCTCAGACATTGAAGACAAAATATTTAATCTTGAAAACAAAGTTGGCCAAACAGAGAAGATGGTAAGAAATCATGAACAGAATCTACAAGAATTATGGGATATCATGAAAAGGTCAAATTTAAGAATTATTGGGATTGAGGAAGACTTAGAGAAACAAACCAAAGGAATGAACAATCTATTCAATGAAATAATATCAGAAAATTTCCCAAATCTGAAGAATGAAATGCAAAACCAAGTACAAGAGGCTTATAGGACTCCAAATATACAAAATTACAACAGACCCACACCAAGGCACATTATTATGAAAATACCTAACATACAAAATAAAGACAGAATTTTAAAGGCCACGAGAGAAAAGAATCAAATTACATTCAGAGGGAAACCAATAAGAATATCAGCAGATTTTTCAATCCAGACCCTAAAAGCTAGAAGGGCCTGGAACAACATTTACCAAGCCCTGAAAGAAAATGGATGCCAACCAAGAATCTTATACCCAGCAAAACTTACCTTCAAATTTGACGATGAAATAAGATCCTTCCACGATAAACAAAAGCTAAAGGAATTTACAAAAAGAAAGCCAGCATTACAGAACATTCTCAACAAAATATTCCATGAGGAAGAGATGAAAAACAATGATGCAAATCAGCAACAGGAGGCGCTAGCCTAAAGGAATAGCCAAATAAAGGAGACACCAAATCATGTCAAAAAACAAAAATGAGTCAAATGACTGGGAATACAAATCATATCACAATAATAACCCTGAATGTTAATGGCTTGAACTCATCAATCAAAAGACATAGACTGGCAGATTGGATTAAAAAAAAATCCAACAATATGTTTCCTGCAAGGACTCATCTCATAGAAAGAGATACCCATAGACTAAAGGTGAAAGGATGGGGAAAAACATACCATGCACACGAACATAGCAAAAAAGCTGGAGTTTCCTTCCTCATTTCAGATAATGTGGACTTCAAGCCAAGACTAGTCAGAAGGGATAAAGAAGGACATTACATACTGTTTAAGGGAAGCATAAATCAGCAAGACATAACAATCATAAATATCTATGTCCCGAACATTGGCTCATCCACGTACGTCAAACAAATCCTTCTCAATTCCAGAAATCAAAAAGACCACAACACAATAATACTAGGCGATTTTAACACACCTCTCTCACCACTGGATAGATCTTCCAAACAAAAATTGAATAAAGAAGCCATAGTTCTCAATAACACAATCAACAATTTAGAATTAACTGACATATAGAGAATATACCATCTGACAAAGAACAAATACACTTTCTTTCTTCTCAGCAGCACATGGATCCTTCTCTAAAATAGACCATATTTTATGCCACAAAGCTACGTTTAGCAAATACAAGAAGATAGAGATACTACCTTGTACTCTATCAGATCATAATGGATTGAAATTAGAAATAAATGACAGAATAAAAAACAGAAACTTCTCCAATACCTGGAGATTAAATAATACACTATTATATGATGAATGGATAACAGAAGACATCAGGAGGGAAATAAAAAATTCTTAGAAGTAAACGAGAACAAAGACACATCATATCAATATCTCTGGGACACTATGAAAGCAGTACTTAGAGGAAGATTAATTTCATGGGGCGCATTCAAGAAAAGAAGTAGAAATGAACAAATAAAGGACTTAACACTACAGCTCAAAGTGCTAGAAAAAGAAGAGCAGACCAATACCAAAAGTAGTAGAAGACAGGAAATAGTTAAAATCAGAGCCGAAATCAATGAAATTGAAACTAAAGAAACAATTGAACAAAAAAATTAACAAAATAAATAGTTGGTTCCTTGAAAAAATAAACAAAATTGATAAACCCCTAGCCACACTAACAAAGAGAAAGAGGGAGAAAACTCAAATTACTAAAATTCACAATAAACAAGGAAACATCACAACAGACACGAGTGAAATACAAAACATAATTAGAAGCTATTTTGAAAATCTATACTCCAACAAAACAGTAAACCTTGAAGACATCGACAAATTTCTAGAGACATATGAATTACCTAAACTGAACGAGGAGGACATACACAACTTAAATAAATCAATTTCAAGCAATGAAATAGAAGAGGTCATCAAAAGCCTACCAACAAAGGAAAGTCCAGGACCAGATGGGTTCTTAGCTGAGTTCTACAAAACCTTTAAAGAAGAGCTCATTCCAATACTCCTCAAAGTATTCCATGAAATAGAAGAGGGAACCCTCCCAAACTCGTTCTATGAAGCCAATATCACCCTGATACCTAAACCAGACAGAGACACATCGAGGAAAGAAAATTTCAGACCACTATCCTTAATGAACATCGACGCAAAATTTCTCAAGAAAATTTTAGCAAATCGCATACAAATATATATTAAAAAGATAGTACACCACAATCAACTGGGTTTTATCCCAGGGATGCAAGGTTGGTTCAATATTCGGAAATCAATAAATGTCATTCACCATATCAACAGACTTAAAGTTAAGAATCACATGATTATTTCAATAGATGCAGAAAAAGCATTCGATAAAATACAGCATCCCTTCATGCTCAAAACACTAGAAAAAATAGGGATAGTGGGAACATTCCTTAACATTATAAAGGCCATCTATGCTAAGCCCATGGCCAATATCATTCTAAATGGTGAAAAACTGAAAGTGTTCCCCCTAAAAATTGGAGCAAAGCAGGGATGCCCTCTTTCACCACTTCTATTCAACATCGTCCTTCAGACTTTAGCCAGAGCAATTAGACAAACCAAAGAAATTAAAGGATACGAATAGGAAAAGAAGAACTCAAACTATCCCTGTTCGCTGATGACATGATTATATATTTAGAGGAACCTGGAAATTCCACCAGAAAACTTTTAGAACTCATAAGTGAATTCAGTAAAGTAGCAGGTTACAAGATCAATGCTCATAAATCCAATGCATTTTTATACATAAGTGATGAATCTTCAGAAAGAGAAATTAGGAAAACTACTCCATTCACAATAGCCTCAAAAAAAATAAAATACTTGGGAATCAATCTCACAAAAGAGGTGAAAGACCTCTGCAATGAGAACTACAGAACACTAAAGAAAGAAATTAAAGAAAACCTTAGAAGATGGAAAGATCTCCCATGTTCCTGGATAGGCAGAATTAATATTGTCAAAATGGCCATACTACCAAAAGTGTTATACAGATTCAATGCAATTCCAATTAAAATCCCAATGATGTACCTTGCAGAAATTGAGCAAGCAATTATGAAATTCATCTGGAAGAATAAAAAACCTAGAATAGCTAAAGCAATCCTCAGTAGCAAGAGCGAAGCAGGGGGTATCGCAATACCAGATCTTCAACTCTACTACAAAGCAATAGTAACAAAAAACGGCATGGTATTGGTACCAAAATAGACCGGTAGATCAATGATACAGAATAGAGGACATGGACACAAACCCAAATAAATACAATTTTCTCATACTAGACAAAGGGGCCAAAAATATGCAATGGAGAAAAGATAGCCTCTTCAACAAATGGTGCTGGAAAAACTGGAAAACCATATGCAATAGAATGAAATTAAACCCCTATCTCTCACCCTACACAAAAGTCAACTCAAAATGGATCAAGGACCTCAGAATCAGACCAGAGACCCTGCATCTTATAGAAGAAAATATAGGTACAAATCTTCAACTTGTTGGCTTAGGATCAGACTTCCTTAACAGGACTCCCATAGTGCAAGGAATAAAAGCAAGAATCAACAACTGGGATAGATTCAAACTAAAAAGCTTTCTCTCAGCAAAGAAAACTATCAGCAATGTGAAGAGAGAGCCTGCAGAGTGGGAGAATATCTTTGCCAATCATACTTCAGATAGAGCACTAATTTCCAGAATCTATAAAGAACTCAGAAAACTCTACACCAAGAATACAAATAATCCAATCAACAAATGGGTTATGGAAATGGACAGGCAATTCACAGAAGCAGATGTACAAGCAATCAACAGATATATGAAAAAATGTTCAACATCTCTAGTAATAAGGGAAATGCAAGTCAAAACTACCCTAAGATTTCATCTCACCTCAATTAGAATGGCGATTATCAAGAACACAAGCAACAGTAGGTGTTGGCAAGGATGTGGTGAAAAAGGAACACTCATACATTGCTGGTGGGGTTGCAAATTAGTGCAGCCACTCTGGAAAGCAGTTTGGAGATTCCTCAGAAAGCTTGGAATGGAACCACCATTTGACCCAGCTATCCCACTCCTTGGCCTATACCCAAAGGACTTAAAATCAGCATACTACAGAGATACAGCCACATCAATGTTCATTGCTGCTCAATTCACCATAGCCAGATTGTGGAACCAACCTAGATGCCCTTCAGTTGATGAATGGGTAAAGATACTGTGGCATATATATACAATGGAATATTACTCCTCATGAAGAATGATAAAATTATGGCATTTGCAGGCAAATGTATGAAATTGGAGAATATCGTGCTAAGTGAGATAAGCCAATCTCAAAAAACTAAAGGACGAATGATCTCACTGATAAGCGGATGAGGACATATAATGGGGTGTGGGAGGGGTTAGTATTAGGGTTAGGGTTAGGTTTAGGGTTAGGGATAAGGATTGTGGTAAGAATGAAGGAAAGAAGGATTGTATGACTGTATGGAGGGAAAAGAGGGGTGGGAGGGGTGGGGGGACGGGAAAAAATTAATTAATGAAACATCATTGCCCTATGTAAATGTATGATTACACAAATGGTATGCCTTGACTCCATGTACAAATAGAGAAACAACATGTATTCCATTTGTAA